>NC_090927.1:528470266-528771631 GCF_040938575.1 Ambystoma mexicanum
TGTATGCGGAGTGCGGTGCTGCGGCATCGGGATCAAGATCACTGGATGTCAGGAGAAGAGTCTGCAGATGAAGCGATGAAGCACCAGTTTCCTGGAGGTGAGTTTGCAGGAGAACGCCTGGTTTCAAAGGTAAGTAAACTGGTCCAACCGGCGGTGAGCGTCACGTTGCATGTGAGAGCACAGTAACGTGAAGCACCGGCCTTAAGGATGGAGGAGCTTATATAGCTGAGCTTCTGAAGCCACGCCCACCAGGTTCATCCTGCCTGCCACACCCTGCCACACCCGATGAGTCAGCACATGAAGACCAGGCCTAGGGAGCCACACCCGATGAGTCAGCACATGAGGATGTTCTCTGGAATAAAGGCTTTCAGCTCCTGGAAAGGTCTTGTAAAATAAAAGCACTCCTGCACTGAAATAAAGTAAAAGCACTCCTGCATTGAAATAAAGTGTTCCTGTTCACATCTCTATATGAGCCTGGTGGCAAAGGCATCACTCCAGTTAGGGCCCCTGTGTTTATAGGTCCAAAAGGGACATAAGTGAGTCAAGTAACCCATTGCCCCCATCACTAGATGGTGTGGTTTTTGTGTTCTGGGGCCTGTGGCCATGACAGCACTCCCCCTCAAGGCCCCTCTCATGGGTGGTTCCCCCCGGACCCTGGTTTAGTGGGGTTATTGCGGTGGAACTGCCTGATTAATCGTGGAGCGTGGAAATGCTCACTGGGTTCCCAGGTCCGATCTTGGGGTCCATAACCTTTCCCGTCTATAAGGCAGTATAACTTGGACCGGACCATCTTAGAGTCTAGGATTTTTTTAACTTTGGATGCTGGCTCTCCTTAAACTATTTCGAGATCCGGTGGAGTATCGATCCGAGTACCTGGTCTCAATGGTTTTAGGAGGGAGACATGAAACTCCGGGTGGATCCGCATGTGGGCCGGTAATTCTAATTTCATTGCCGCAGGGTTGATCACAGCCTTGATAGTGTAGGGTCCCAGATATCTGGGTGGAAACACCTGTGGTCCTTTCAGGGGGATGTTTTTGAATGCTTACCAAATCCTGTCTCCGACTTGGTAGTTGGGAGCTTCCTTTTGGTGTCGATCCGCAAACTGCTTCTGTTTCTCTTTTGCTCTGGCAAGATGCTCTGCTGCTTCCGTAAAAACCTGGGTGATGGTTTTGGGTAAGGTCGGGCATTTCTAATGATTCGAGTGGGCCGAAAATGGATGTCCGTGGATGTCGACCGTACACTATGTAGAATGGACTTTGTCCCGTACTGGTGTGAATGGAATTGTTATATGCGTATTCTGCTAACCAAAGTATGTCCTTCCAGGTATCCTCGGTTTGTTGCAGCATACACCTTATGTATTGCTCGAGGGTCTGGTTAGTCCGTTCGGTCTGGCTGTCAGTTTGGGGGGGATGGCTTGTAGATAACCCGAGGTCAATTTTGGCAATTTTACAGCACCTTTTCCAGAATGCAGAGACAAACTGAGTTCCTCAGGCTGATATCAACATTAATGGGAACCCGTGTAGCCGGACAATCTGTTCCAAAAACAGGGTCGCCAGAGTAGAAGCATTTGGGAGACCTTTCAGCGTAATAAAGTGGGCCATTTTGGAAAACAGATCTACAACGACTAAGATGGTATTGTATCCGTTACAGGAGGGAAGGTCTGTAATAAAATCCATTGATAGCATATGCCAAGGTGCTGGGGGTACTTATAAAGAACGTAGAAGACGTGCAGGACTTTGTTTTTGGGACTTGTGTTGTGCACAGGTGCCACAGGTTGCGATGAACTGGACAATGTCCTTTCGCCAAGTTGGCCACCAGTAATATTTCTTTATTTTAGCTTGGGTTTTGGCTATTCCCGGATTTCCTTCTACTAATGAATCGTGATAGTTTGTGATGATTTGATTCTGTAATTTCTTATCTGGGATGTGCAATCATCCTTGGTCGTATGGTAGGTTGTCCACGATCGTATACCGGTCTCCCTTCCCTAGCCATTCCTGTTGCAGTGGTGGACTCATCAAGTGTTGCAGGTCAGATTTTAAGTTGTCTAGAGTGGTGGTTACGGCAATCATGCCTTGCATTTATCCTTCAGGCATGATGTCCACGGGGTCTGGTGTAGTGAATGCCTCTTCTCCCTCACTCATGCGAGACAGGGTGTCCGCTTTTCCATTGCGTACTCCGGGTCTATAGGTGATGACAAAGTCGTATTCTGGAAAGAAGAGAGCCCAGCGGAGTTGGCGTGATGATTGCGCTTTAGCAGTCTTCAGATATTGTAGATTGTGATGATCCGTGACGACGGTGACTGTATGTCTAGCTCCAAGAAGATACTGTCTCCAGGCTTTGAACGCTGCCTTAATTGCTAGCAGTTCTTTATCAGTGATTGCATAATTCAATTCAGGGGCTGAAAACTTGCGAGACCAGAATGCCACGGGATGCAACTGACCTGTTTCAGGGTCTCGTTGTGACAGGACTGCTCCCATTGCTATGTTGGAAGCATCAGTTTCGACCACATATGGTAGTTCTGGTCGAGGATGCTGTAGAATTGGTGCTGTGGTAAATGCTTGTTTTAGCTCCTGGAAGGCTTTCTCTGCCTCTATGGACCAATTAAATTGTTTATTTTTCCGTAGTAAAGAGGTGATTGGGTGGACGATCTGGGAGAACCCAGGAATGAATCGGCGATAAAAGTTGCCGAACCCGAGTACACTTTGTACTCCCTTTATGGATGTTGGTGAGGGCCAGTTAAGGATAGCATCTACCTTGCGCTTGCCCATGCGTACGCCCCGTGGTGTGAGAATAAAGCCAAGGAATTCTACCTCTGTCACATGAAAGAAGCATTTTTCCAATTTGGCATATAGCCGGTGTTGCCTCATTTTCTCCAAAACTGCCCCAACATGGTTGCCGTGGTCTTCCTTGGTGGTCGAATAGACAAGAATGTCATCAATATAGAGAAGAGCGCAGACGTCCAAAAGTTCGTGGAGCACGTCATTCATGAAAAATTGGAACGCCGCTGGGGCATTAAATAGTCCAAAGGGCATAACTTGATATTCATAAAGGCCATATTTCGTGCAAAAGGCCGTCTTCCACTCGTCTCCTTTTTTTACTCTTACTAGATGGTAGGCCCCTTGTAAGTATAGTTTTGTATATATCTGAGCGCTTTTGACTTGATCCAAGAGCTCGGGGATAAGCAGTAATGGGTACCGTTTTTTTACCGTGATCTGGTTAAGTGCCTGTAGTCAATGCAAGTTGTCAGGTCTCCCTCCTTTTTAGGCACAAAAAAGAGGGGCAAGGATGCAGGGGACATGGATGGACGAATTAAGCCATTTGCCAGTTATTGATCGAGGTAGGTTTTTAGATGCTGGTTTTCCTGTTCTGTTAGGGCGTAAATCCAGCTGCAGGGAACTTGAGCTCCAGGTACCAGATCAATTTGGCAGTCATACGGTCTGTGCGGAGATAGGATGTTCACTTGCTCTTTTGAAAGACATCTTGGTAATCCAGGTATTCAGGTGGTAGTGAACTGGATAGAACCAGCATGGTTTCTTGGGTTGGTAAGACCTTTTAATGAGAATCCCTTGCTATAACAGGTGTCAGCACAGTTTTGGGGAAAGGTCAGAGCTCATTTATGCCAGTCAATCATGGGATTGTGGGTCTCCAGCAAGGGCATTCCCAATATCATCTGGAACTGAGGAGCGCTGATGAGATCGAAGGTGATGTCCTCTTGGTGAAAGTCCTGACACAGAAGCGTGACCTTCTCGGTGTAATGCATCACTGGGCCGGATGATAGCTGAGATCCGTCAACTGCTTTGACGTTTTCCGAAACCTGCTTCTGTCGGAGTGGAAGGCCTATCCGGTTAGCCAGATATTGGTCCCTGTAATTTCCTACAGCCCCACTGTCAATGTATGCCTCCAAGGCATGTATTTTTGACGGTTGCTTGTGGTTTACCAGGAGCACAGGGATGACTAGATGTGAGGTCTCTATAGGTTCCTCTTCACCAGTCGACAAGTGGACACCTACGCTTGCCAGGCATTGGAGTTTCCCCGAGTCCTGTTCTTCTTCACCCTTGTCAGTTTCTCCAACTGCTTCCCTGGGTGGATTCAGCAGCCATTCTTGGAGATAATGACCTGCCTTAACACAGTACAAACAAAGCTGCTTCTGTCTCCTTTTCTCCCTTTCTGCCTTGGTGAGTGGGCTCCGCGAGCCTCCAATTTGCATTGGCTCGGACTGATCGTGTGATTTGGTTTGATTCTCACGGGGTCGCACGTAGACCGACCGCCCCTCGGCTTGGCCCCATCCATCTTCCGATCCTGCAATCTGTGAGGGAGCTGCACTGTCAGGTCAATGCATTCAGCACATCTGTCCTCATTTTATTTACTACTTGGGCTAATAAGTCCTTAAATTCCCTGCACAAGCCTCGGTAAAAGAGCGTGGTTCTTTTCTTCTCTGGCCAGTTAGTTTGTCCTATCAGACGATTGAAGGAAGTGATATATGTTAGTAGGTCTTGATTAACCTGCCGTAGTGATAACAGTTTATTGTCCTGAGCCTGCCCTTGAGTATGCCGTGCAAATAGTTTCTCCATTTCATGCTGAAAACCTCCGAAATCTTTAAGCAAAGGATCATCCTGGTTTACCAAGGATATTAACCAGTCCGATTCACTACCACCCAAATGTGAGTGTACAAATGCCACTCTCGCTTGACCATTGGGGAATGCCCCAGTTCTACACAAGAAATGTAGGCGATATTGATTCATAAAGATGGCATACTTATTTGGATCGCCTGTGAAGCGTTCTGGTGGGGCCGGGGGAACCCCCCCTGGAAGAACCACTTGTAATGGAGTGGGCTGTGGAGGCACGGCACGAGGGGCATACACCGGCAGTATGACATGTCCTGCCTGTGACTGGAGCATTTGCCTTGCTAGTTCATCTGTCCGCTCCCGGTTCAAAATTAGATCCCTCCTTAGGGCATTGGTTTCCTGTCTTGAGGCATGAACTTCAGCCTGTAACTATCCCAGTAATCGGGCCAACTGGTCCATTTCAGAAGTTTCCATAACGCCCAGGCAGAGATTTGAAGAGGCTTTGCGTTCTGTTACGCTCACCTGGTCTGTGCGGAGGTGTTGGGGCACGGTTGCAGCCCTCCCGGGGGTGAGGTCGCCCGGGTCCAACTTTGCCCTCTGCGCTTATGTGGTGACTGGTGGTAATAGGTGATGCTGCTCGGGATTGCTCCTGAATGGAGAATAGGGGGCTTGAGTATGCCAGCTTGTGCACCTGATCCCCTTCCAGACCCCTTCTCCCAAACCGTGGTACCCGTGGGGTGCACTGTCCCTGGAAAGCTCACCTGTTGATTAGTTTTGGCGAGCACTCTGTCCTGCTGCTTCTGGCAGGGGCGCTTGTATGATCTGGACTGAGTTCCTTCACTGGTCCCTTCCACGTGGTAGTCCAGTCCTGCTGTGACTAAGCAACTATACTTCAGGTAAGTGATCCTGTTTGCCTTTGTCTTTCCTCCTCTGTTTTTGTTGTATTGTAAAGTGTGTTGTCTTATATTGATGTCCGTTCCACTTTTGATGTTTTCTCTTTTGCTTTCTTCTTTGCAGGTGATGTTGCTGGCCCAGCAGAAGCTGCGGAGCTCGAGGCGACAGCCGTAGGGAAAGAGGAACGAAGCTGCAGTGGTACAGTAGCTGGTAAGTTGTTAACTAGGGGGCGCGCTGGGTTCAAATGAGGCGTGGCCCTAGGACAGATGTTCTAACCTTGTCTTTCTTCTTCTTCACAGGGTCCGAGTTCGTGGATGCAGAGTGCAGTGCTGCAGAGTCGGGATCAAGATCACTGGAGGTCAGGAGATGAGTCTGCAGATGAAGCGATGAAGCAGCGGTTTCCTGGAGGTGAGTATGCAGGAGAACGCCTTGTTTCAAAGGTAAGTAAACTGGTCCAAGCGGCAGTGAGCATCACGTTGCACGTGAGTGCACAGTAACGCGAAACACCGGCCTTAAGGATGGAGCAGTTTATATAGCTGAGCTTCTGAAGCCACGGCCACAAGGTTCAGCCTGCCTGCCACACCCGATGAGTTAGCACAGAAAGCCCAGGCCTAGGGAGCCACACCCGAGTCAGCACATGAGGATGTTCTCTGGAATAAAGGCTTTCAGCTCCTGGAAAGTTATTGTAAAGTAAAAACACTCCTGCACTGAAATAAAGTGTTCCTGTTCACATCTCTATATATGAACCTGGCGCCAAAGGTCCCAGGACTGAGTCCAGCCAGGGCCCCTGTGTTTATAGGTCCCAAAGGGACATAAGTGAGTCAAGTCACCCATTGCCCCCATCACTAGATACAGAATCAATGCTACAGATGATTCGTATGAAAAACATAGCTGAAATATGGTCAACAATAAATGGTCTTGATAGTAAACAAGAGGCCTTGCTGCTGAATCCTATATCAGAGGAGAAATGGGTCACATACTTTGCTATGTTTTTTGACACAGAACTACCAAAAATAGATCTACCGCCTATTAAAAATACATTGTGGAACTATCTAGGCATTGATAAATCGTCTGTTCAAGCTATCATCACAAAGTCCAGCAATTCAAGAGCACCAAGCCCTGACGGCATGTGCAACGCCATGCTTAAGCTGGATCCAATACAATGGTCTGCATTCTTACTAAAGTTGTTTGAATACATCATGTTATCTAAAAATGTTCCTTCAACATGGAAGAGATCAGTAATTATTCCAATATATCAAAAGGGGTCATGGGATGACGCAAGCAATTATCGACCTATTGCGTTATCAGATGTAGCAGGGAAAATCTGGTCAAGTGGACGGAGGCATCTGGCCATCGCGACTTATGGCAAGCCGGTATTGTGAAGGGTGTCGGTACATCTTTGAACGCCTCCATCATTAACATCCTCAAGGCCCGAGTACAAAGGAAAAAAGGGCTGAAAATATACTTTGCCTTTGTAGACCTTACCCAGGTTTTTTATACTGTCATGCGTCCAAACCTATGGTACAACTCGTCACAATGGGGTTGTCCAACTGAGATCCTGGACCCAGTTATGGATCTGTATTCAGACACCACAATCAGAATAAGATTAAACGGTTCAGGTTTCATGACAAGAGAAATTTGATCTAGCAAAGGGCTAAACAGGGTTGCCCTTTAGCACCCAAACTGTTCAACCTGTTAATATCAGATGTTGAAGATGCCTTTGAAAAAATCAATGTTTCCCTCCAAAAATTGCGGACATAACGGTGGGCAGACTGTTGTACACAGACGATGTTGTTCTCATGGACCAGACTCAAATAGGCCTGCAAAGGCAATTAGATGTGTTGCAAATATATATAAAAACCCAATGGCTTGTTGATAAATCCTAAAAAATCGAGGATTATGATCTTTGGAGAACACATCAGAAGGGGCCAGAAGAAACCTAAGGCATGGTATCTAGCAAGAGAGAGAATACCAGTGGTGACATTTCTCACCTATCTTGGGGTTTGTCTAAATACATCAAAAAGTGACACCCCGAGATTGGATTCGCTGAAGAGGAAAGTACATAATCTGGCGCGGCAGGGAAGAATCCTGCTCAAGAGATAGTGTGGATTTTCACTTGTACCACTGATTACTTTCTATCGTATGAAGGTTCAATCAATTCTTAATTTTGGAGCACAGACTTCCTTTTCCTTTGACAGCTCGAACTGGCCAAGATTAGAGGGTGCTTTTTGGAAAAAAGTCCTTCATTTCCCCATGGGCACCCCTATTCAGGCAGTTCGGATGGAGCTGGGTTTAACATCCCTGAATGTGATTGTAACGTGGAAATTGCTTGCCCTATACAGAAAGTGTACTGAGGAACCCCAGAGGGCTGGCTTTGTGGCACTAAAGAAAGCCTTTGGAAGAAACAACAAAAGCACTCTGTTGGAATGCAAAGTCATCTGTCAAGCAATTATATGAGACCTGGGAGAGACTGAAAGAACTCTACTAGAGAATCCGGACAAAGTAAAAAAAAAAAAAAGATATGCAAGAATGGATCACTACGCAGGACGAAAGGCAAATCTACAAATTATATGGAAAACCTCTGGTAGAGTCAAGGAAATTGAATTGCCTTCCAAAATATCTTCAGCTCTTTCCAAACTGGTACCATAGAGACCATTTTATGCGACTACAACTAAATATCCTGCCTACAAAAGAAACATTGAGACCTTGTTCAGATAATGAAGTAACCTCATACAGATTATGTAAATAATCACAATTAATTGAATCAGCAAAGCAATTGTTTATGTCCTGCCCAGTGACAAGAGTTTTAAGAATAAGATTTTTGGGTGAACATATTAAAGAATACACCAGCAGGACTGAAGAAGACTGGTGGATACTATTGCTAGGAGGAGAAAGAATTCAGACCACCTTGGTTCTGACGCAGTTGGTGATTGAAATTTTTAAAAGAATTGACACCATCAATGAAGAAACATTGTTATAGATGTTGCTATTAGATGAGATAAAACCAATGGATAAGTAAATGAAGGACTTTTAATGCAAACCAGATTGAAGATTGGCAAAAGGTTTTTTTCTGTAATGTTTAACCATGCAATGCCAAATAAATAAAACAAAAAAGAAACAATCAATGATTCCTGGTAGGGTCAATGACTTAAACCCTACTTACTTAAGGTCAGTACACTTTGCAAGCGTGCTTGCCTGTGCAGAGTGTACCAGGAAGTGACGAACACAATCTCAAGTAGACTGTCAGAAATCGTGTATGAATAATAGCATTAATACAGGTAAGATTGAACTCCAAATAGAGATAAGTTAATTTTTTTTTTAAAGAAAACCATTCTAGCCAAGCAATATTAGTTAACTGGGAGTTCCCCGTGGCTTCCACTCTGTTTGACAGCATGGGTAAAAATATCATGAAGTACACTTTTAGGATTTAGCTTAAACAGTAACCCCCATGTTTGATAGAAAAAGATTGAATACCTTCCATCTGTTGTAAAACTGTCATTTATGTGTTTGCAAAATATCTGCACCAATTCAACCTATTTTCAACGATTGCTCCAAGATAATTAAAAAAAATTACGATCTATAAGAGATCATACTTTAATGTCCGATTCGTTTTTTTTCAGGTACCTTCTACTCTTTGGAATATCATGATTTTTGTTTTTTGTTAATTTAGTAATTGCCTTTTTTTCTCAGAGTACATAATAAAGGGTCAAGTTGAAGTTTTAAGCCCTTAGGCATACAATATATTAGAACTAGGTCATCTGCATATCCCAATCACTGGAACCAAAAGTTCCCAAATTGTGGGAGATATGCGTGTTCAATTTGAAGGTCATTGTAGAGACCTGCAATGTATACATTGAATAATGTATCCTTGTTTCAGACCTACCGAAGTGGGGATAGATTTTGTGATGTGGCCCTTCTGAGACAATCTGACTTTTACTGATGTATATGCATATAGAGCCCTAATCATTTTTTATATGCCAGATTAGATCCCCCAGTTAGTCAATTTCTGCCAGAGTAATTCACTGTTATTGGTGTCAAAGGCTGCACTCAAATCTATGAACGCTACATAGATTGCCCGTTCAGTAGTCTGCCATACTCTCTCAATGCAGTGGGTAAGTACAAGAATGTTGTCTATTGTGCTACTCACTTTGCGGAAACCTATCTGGTTGAAGGGGATAAGCTGATTTTCCACCCAGCTTCTCAGTCCTATCTATAACAGTGAAGCAAATATTTTTGGTTGTGCATCTAACATGGCAAGTATTCTATAGTTTTTCAGATTGCTTCGCAGACCACTCTTGTAGGCAAGGACGATAATACTTTCAGGCCAGGTAGTGGGAATCAAGCCAGTAAGGCTGATCACTGCGAAGAGTCTTTTAAGACTTCTTGCCCATAATGTAGGGTTCTGTTCTAATATGAGGTTACTAAGTCTGTCTGACCGTGGGGCTCTGGCATTGTTTTTGCTCAAAATTATGTGTTCATTATCTTTTGGACTGTATTTAAAGGCCCAATTACGAAGTGGTTCAGAATCAATACTGGGAGTCAAAGTCTGAGAGCCTGTGGTATTGCCAATGTGTTCTTTCCATTTTGTCTGTGATGTATCAGTCATAAGTTTAATTGTATTACCATGCTCATTAACTAGTTGCCAAAATGATCTACAATTGTTCACCTAATGGTCTCAACCAGTTGTCTATAAGGTTGTAGTTTCTTCTTACACTGATGGCTTTAGAGCCATTCACAATACTGCTTATTCCTATCACTTAACTTCCTTATTAGATCAACCACCCCTAGTGCTTATGTGTGATGGCTTGTATATCTTTTCTCAGTTAGTTCTCTTTTAGCTTGTGCGATATCTTGATCATAATGATGGAGATAAGTTTTTTATTTTTGTGTTGTTATGCAAGAGCTACCCTTACTCTTCTTATTGAATAATGCAGGGATGTTTGGGACAAGATGTTCATATGTTATTAAAATATACCCTGCACATTTTTTAAGTTCTGTTGCAATGGTCGTTTTGTCGTAATTCGAAGCAGTAGTAAACAAGTGGCCTCATTACGACCCAGGTGCTAATGGGTTAACGGTGCCGTCAAAGGCTGCGGCGCCGTTACCCAATTACCGCCTAATTACGAGGTCCCTTTGCGGGACCCGACCTTAACGGCTGGTGTAGACCAGCCGTTAAAGTAGGGACCCGCAAAAGGACCTTGGTGCTAATTACGGTGCTGCAATTTGCAGCACCGTACTTAGCGCCTTCCCCATTCCCATTGAGCCCTATGGGGCAAAAATGGGAATGGGGAAGCGCCATGGAGGAAGGGGGAATTACCGCCCCGCCAACCTTGTAATGGGGTGGTAATTCCCCCTTTCTCCATGGCGGAGTCGGTAATTTACCGGCATGGACCATGGTGCTAGCAGCACCATGGTCTTCAGCCAGGGTCGTAATGAGGCCCAAGGTACTTAACTAAATGGTTTGCCAGATATTTAGGCCATACTAACCAGTGTGTGCTAAGTTTTCCCTACCCATCTCTCATCTATTATGCCTCTTAACCTTTGAACCTTATAATCATTCCCGCTTATACGGTTAGTACCCTCATTCAAATCTAGTTGTCCAATACAATCTAGTGTTATTGCCGGTTCAACCAAGTCTAGCACTGCAACAAGGGGACAATGGTCGCTCTCCTGCCTCGATAGAATTTCCATGTCCAAAACATACTGCAACAGTGTACAGTGCAAAAATATGTAATTATTCGTCAAAAATGAGTTTCTCAGTGGTTGGCACTGTCTCTCTTAACTAGTTTTGCAAAGCTTTATAAGACGCAGGATCTGATGAAATGGTACTTCCTTGCTCTTTTCCATTAGGGAAAGGGGCAAAGGTTTTGGTTGTACTTTTAACTGACATTTCTCTACCTGGAATACCTGTTTTTAAGATATTGGTGGTCATTACGAGTTTGGAGGTAGCCATGGTGTCTCCAAACCCGTGGCCGGGTCCGTGGTGTCGGAATGGGGACTTACCGGGACATTTCGACCTATGCGGACCCGGTAAGTCCCCATTTTGAAAACCATTCCCCATTCCCATTTGAGCCCTCATAGGGCTCCATGGGAATGGGGAAGGAGCTAATAACGGGCCCACAAATAGTGGGCCCGTTATTAGCTCCATGGTCCCTTAACGGGTCCCGCTAAGGGCGGCTGGTAAAACAGCCAAGGTACTTAACTAAATGGTTTGCCAGATATTTAGGCCATACTAACCAGTGTGTGCTAAGTTTTCCCTACCCATCTCTCATCTATTATGCCTCTTAACCTTTGAACCTTATAATCATTCCCGCTTATACGGTTAGTACCCTCATTCAAATCTAGTTGTCCAATACAATCTAGTGTTATTGCCGGTTCAACCAAGTCTAGCACTGCAGCAAGGGGACAATGGTCGCTCTCCTGCCTCGATAGAATTTCCATGTCCAAAACATACTGCAACAGTGTACAGTGCAAAAATATGTAATTATTCGTCAAAAATGAGTTTCTCAGTGGTTGGCACTGTCTCTCTTAACTAGTTTTGCAAAGCTTTATAAGACGCAGGATCTGATGAAATGGTACTTCCTTGCTCTTTTCCATTAGGGAAAGGGGCAAAGGTTTTGGTTGTACTTTTAACTGACATTTCTCTACCTGGAATACCTGTTTTTAAGATATTGGTGGTCATTACGAGTTTGGAGGTAGCCATGGTGTCTCCAAACCCGTGGCCGGGTCCGTGGTGTCGGAATGGGGACTTACCGGGACATTTCGACCTATGCGGACCCGGTAAGTCCCCATTTTGAAAACCATTCCCCATTCCCATTTGAGCCCTCATAGGGCTCCATGGGAATGGGGAAGGAGCTAATAACGGGCCCACAAATAGTGGGCCCGTTATTAGCTCCATGGTCCCTTAACGGGTCCCGCTAAGGGCGGCTGGTAAAACCAGCTGGCCCTAGTGGGACCCGCTAAGGGACCTCGGAATGCGGCGGTAGGGGGTTAACGGCACCAGCATCCTTACCGGTGCCGTTAACCCCCTACCGCCGTACTCGGAATGACCCCCATTGTCTAGGGGCCTCATAATTTATATATCATAACAAGTCCTGCCTCTCAATATTTATAGACTGGTCAGAAATATTGAGGAGTATTATTGAAAGCCTCTCTCAAAGGGCAGAAAGGGCACAGTTTCTAAGACTTTCTTCCTCCAAGGTTTAAGTGGGGGGGTGGTTAGATAAATAAGGACGCCCAGTGAAAACTCCACCTCTAGGTCCAGGCTGATAATTATTTTTTCCCTTGCTGGGATCCAACACTCTCTGAAACTAAAAAGTTGGTAACTATTTCCCACTATATTTTTCCAGGTGGGTAGGATGGCACTGGGGCTTTATGGATGGAATTTCAGGCCTAAGTTGTACTCTCTGGGGTTGATTGGGTGCCTACTTGGTGAGTTATTGGGATGTGTAAAACCGGTGGCCTGTACGCCAGGCCTTATACATGTGTGGGCAGGCCTTTTGACCTTCTACATGGGTCAACCCTATATTGAGTTGTTCTAATACCACATCTGACACCATATATGGCGAAGTAGGACTCGGATTCTGGGACATCATGCTCATGGATTTTGATTGTATTCTTTTACAATTAGTCTGATCTCTTGGCCAGCTTCAAAGAAAAGAACACACTAAATGTATTATAATTAACACAAAGCGCTAAATTCCCCATTCTTAAACTCAAATATTCAAGGAAAGGATATTCTTGTCGGGATAAATCAAAACAAAGTCCCAAGTCCAAATTCTATACTAGCCTATCAAATTTATTGAAAAACTAACATGCATACATCTAAAGGGTAAAACAACTGAATGATGCTTGACTGCTGTTTCAGGTTTCCTCCCTTGGGAATAAAGTTCTTCAGGCACCAATGTTCCAATGGTATAAAATCTTATTTGAGATATTTCAGTCTCTCCTTCTACTAAAACCTCAGGGTGCTGTTTTAATTTGTTTACCCCAATCAGGGGTGTTTCTGTTCCCCTCCAGGCCTTCACACAATATTTTACTCCACTCTGGGTATGTCTCTCTTGTTTCTTGCTTTCATCCCTCTTCCAGGATGTCTTCAATCTCTTCCCCCTCTTCTGGGGTCACTTGATTCTTGTTCCCCTCTCTTGGGGTATCTTCACTCTCACTCTTTCTCTTGAAATCTCTTGACTCTCGTTCTCCTTTCTTGGTTTATACTCACTCTCACACTCCTTTCTTGGGGTATCTTCACTCTCTTAGATTAGCTTCACTCAGATAAGGGATGACTCCTTCACACCAGGCTCACCCCTTCTCAACTCTTTCCCTGCAGGAGCAGTCAGGCTGCCCACAGTCCCTTCTTCACAGGGGAACTTTTGGTTGCCCAGCCTCTTCCACAGGCTAGCATGGGGTGCCTTTCTTCCAGTTCCTCTGACATCCTGGATCAGAGGGAGTGGGCCTCTTTTCTCGTTTTGGGTTTTCTCCGGTTTCCCTCTTCAGCATAGGAGGGTAGCTACCAGGCACAAAACATCCTTTCCTCCTCTGCTCCAGGCTTCTTTTCCACTGCTTTCTGTTAACCAGCAAGATAGGGAACCCATCCCCAGCTGAGACAACTTGAAATGGTGTTGCATCTCCTTTTATTCAGTCCTCATCCCCCTAGCTGACTACTGATTGGCTGAACTGTCCGACTTCACCATTGATGGAAGAAGTAAAAGTGTAATATACTCCCAGGGTAGGTCACCCCTTATGTTTCAGTTCGAATGACAGTTGAGTCGATTAGGAGTCTCAATTAAGTCTCCTATATAAGAACTCTGCTCGACTTTACCTGGTTTGCTTCTCCTGGGAGAGAGTAGGTATGGCTCTCAGTGTTCTGTTTGCTTCATGAAAGAAGGTTTTAATTTTATTTCTCCTTTTTTTTGTGGTGGCATAGATGATATTTCATACATTTCACACATTTAGAACAACTTTATCCACAATCCTTAATGAGGAATTGGAACCATGTTCTACATGTAAGGTTTCAGTTCTACCACTGCACTATTTCGACAGTGCTGAGAGAGGCTGAAGTTTTTTTCCTGCAGCTGAGAAGTGTTTTTCCTCTGTCCATGCTGGCAGCCAAATTGATCAGTCGCTGCTCTCCCTTTGTTGCCACAGGGTTTCAGATATATGGTATCTGCGTTAGTAAACGAAAAACCTCGATTCACCACACTAGCCAATCCCAGTGTTGTTCATGTTTATCTTCTATAGATTGGGCCTCATTACACGGAAGGCGGTAAGGGTTAACGGTCACCGGTAATGCTACCGGTGACCGTTAACCCTTACCGCCTTACTACGAGTTCCCTTTGTGGGACCCGACTTTAACGGCTGGTTTTACAGCAGCCGTTAAAGTAGGGTGCTGCAAAGGGACCTTGGTGCTAATTACTGTACCGCAATTTGCTGTACCGTAATTAGCACCTTCCCCATTCCCACTATGCGCTATGGGGGCAAAAATGAGAATGGGGAAGGGCCTTGGTGAATGAGGAATTACCGCCCCCGCTCACCTTGGAGAAGGGCGGCAATTCCACCATCCACCAAGGCGGACACGGTGAAATACCGGCGGCAACCATGGCGCTATTAGCGCCATGGTTACCACCTACCGTATAATGAGGCCCATTGTGTTGGATGATTAAAAGTCAAGTGTCTCTTTCCACATTGTATAAGTGTGACTATGATGTTTTCATTAGCTAACTGTTTCCTAGTTTCACTACTATGGTTCTGTATAGCTGCCTCAAATATGGATGTGAGGGTAGCGTTATCATTCTGTAAGATACCAAAGCATGGTCCCTGTTGAGGCAAGAAGTTATTTGCTAATCGAGCAGAGGTAGAAATATTTGTCAATGCAATTCAAATCAAGCTTTAATAATTCATACTCAACAGATAGTACATAATGTTACGCTCACCTGGTATATAATATAATAAATCTTTATTTGTATTTGGTTTTTTAAACAAAACCTTTACAAAAAAGTTAAAAAGAAAATAAAACAACAGATACAAATTTTAAAAGAAAAAGACATACTTAACTCCAATTTGAAGCAAAATACAATACCATTACACAACTATTAAATAAAATTTCCCTGAAGTATTTTACATTCTTCATGATAAACCACATTCTGATTTCAGAAACCTTACAATTGCTAACTGCAGGGAAATTTTCTTGTCAAATAACATGTGTTTCCATGCTTGATTTGGTATGACGTTTGTTACATCTGATACGAAGTTTGCAAAATAGAGTAGTCTTTTTTCTACCAATTTAGGACAATCCAGTAGAAGATGTCTTAGGGTTTCTTTTACATCTTGAGAATTACAGTACCTGCACAAAAATGATACATCAGGCCCTTTAGTTCTTGCGGAAATAATTTCCCCCGTGAGTAGAACATTAAATCTAAATCTCATATAGATGTTACGATACCTTTATTAGGAAAAATGTATAGGTAGGGTTCCATGTTTCCTAAATATTTGTAGTATGATATCATGTGTGCATACAATCTATATGAGGAAAGTTCGCTAATAGTTGTCGCCCAATCTGCATTTTGTAAGAGTTGTTTCACTTTTATTGGGTTTGCTACTAACGTTGATATCAGAACTCCAACACTATTTAATAAAGTTAGCGATAGATTCATAAGTTTGGTCAAGAAAACAGATTTCGGATTTCCTTGTTTCAACTTACCACACAACTCATAGTACAAATTGTTTTGAGTTTGGATTAAGAGTTGGCAAAACAGAGATATACATTTCCATTGCACTATACTCTTAAATGACTGTAGTCCTAATTCATATCAAATTGCGTGTAAAGGGACGCAATTGGGCAGGCAGACCATCATTTTCCTTAGCATAACTGTCTCAAGTCTATGGAAGTCAAGTGTGCCCATTATGAATGGAATTTCACTACCATACAAAATTTTGGGGGTTGCTTTACACTTATAAAATTTCAGACAGGGATTAAGAGAGAAATTTCCGAATTTTAAATCAACCACCCTCAGTTGAGTCGCACATGCTTTGGCCTTAGTTAGAAAGTGTGTAGAGATCGATGGATTATTTCTTTTTGCGTTAACCAGAAAACCCAAATAGATCATTGAGCTTCTGATGGGTAACTTGTGCAACCCCATGCTCCATTTTTTCAAAAGTGGTCTCTCCTTTCCTGTTAGACATAGAATTAATGATTTTAAAGGATTTACTACCAAGGTGTTCGTTACCATATATTTTCCAAATGCTGTCAATAGGCGCTGAAGACCTATCGGGGACCTATCGAATAAAAGAAAGTAATCCGCATATGAACACCAACACATTTTCTTGCCTTCCAGCATTGGTTGTATAAAGGCAGCGGGACATAGCGCCTGACCTATGTCAGAAATATAAAGATTGTACAAGGTTGGGGTGAAGATGCACCCTTGACGTAGGCCATTTGAAGTCTTAATAGGTGTTGAAAGGAGGCCTTCGTTGTTTAACCTAATCTGTATGGTTGATCCTTCATGGAGGTGAATCAAGATGGCTAGCAAATCACGAGGTAACTGCATATGTGACAACTTCTTCCATAATATTGATCTATTTACCAGGTCAAACGCAAGAGATAAATCCATACTTGCCAGATAAACTGTACTCGCCCCTTTTTGCCATCCCAATTCTTGCAGGAGTGAAATTATCAACCCACCCGCCAATGTTCCAATCCCCTTTCTAAAGCCAAATTGTGCGAAAGAATAGATATTTTCAGTTGCGGCCCAAGTTTCTATTCTTTGTAGAAGAAGACTTGCGTAGATTTTAGAGTCTGAATCAAGGAGGGCTATTGGCCGGTAATTAGATGGCATGGATCTATCTCCCTTTTTGTAGACCGGAATTATGTAGCTCATATTCCATGAGGATGGAATACATCTAGTACGGCTTATATCATTGAATAGGAGAAAAAGTGATTTAGACCAAATGTCTGGGTTTCCCTTAAACAGGATGTTTGAGAGCCCATTAGGTCCTGCAGCGCAGGAAGAACTGGATCTTGTAATCCTCTCTCTTATCATATTAATCGAGAAGTTACCAGGCCAAGGTGTGGTCTTGAAGTTACCTCTCAAAGGGCTCACGTCCTGTGTACCACCATATAGGTTCTCGAAATGATTTTTCCATATGAGCTCGTTAATTGGATTCAGATTGAGAGTTCGAGAAGATCTAGAGGATTTGTTTATGAACTGCCAAAAATGCTTGGTGGAATTATTTTTTAATGAAATCAGCATTTCCTCATTATCTTCTTAAAGTAGTTTTTGTTTATGTGATTTGCACCAGTTCTTGTAAACTTGTTTGATACCTTTAATCCCCCTTCTTCGTTTGATATCATCATCTATATTCAGAAGATGTACTTGTCTTAGAGCGCGACACAGCGCAATTTTTGCTAAATAGACAGCAGAATCATATTTATGTAAATGTTGTTTGGGGGGAAAGTTACCCGTCTTTTTTGTGGACTTCTCAATTAAGGTTTTAATATATGGCCAAAGTGGTCATGTGTGAACCTCATCTTTTTTTCCTCGTAAGTGGAATCTGTGTGTTCTTTACAGAAGAGGTTATTACATTTAGAAACATTTCCCGGATGCCAACAAATCCTATTACTTCTATTATTTATAAGCAAATCCTGAAGCCTCTCCAGGGGTTCATGATTTCTTATACCGATGCTGAGATTCAATTCCAGCATCTTATGGTCACTTTTAAGGGAGGGAATTAGTCCAAAGCTTTCAATCAAATTAAAAACGTCGGTGGAATCATACATATAGTCAATAGGAGAAGACCTGGTCCCTGATGTCCAAGTCATATAAGGGACGTCGGGGTTCAGGATTAAATGAGCCGATTTCAGGCCCCAGTTTTTGAATAATGTTGACCAACCAAATCGATCTCCTTTTTTGTACATGGAATTTTTCAAATGAAGATCCTGAGTTTCCCCTTGGTCCCCCATTGTGAGGCAGAGTGTAGAGTTCAAGTAGATAGATATTTCGTTTGTCTCCAACAATAGATTAGTATTCAGATCCCCCATTATTACAATTTGGATACCGGGATAGATATAAATGTATTTCTCCATTATTTCTTCCATTTTTGAGGTAGTTTCAAAGATGTTTATTCCTGGTGACCAATATATGTTCCAGATTAGTATATAACTAAAGTTTTCAATCTTTAGGATCGCACCTAATCCCACAGGGGGAATGGTGAAAGTTTCAACAATATTAATACCCAAGCCCAGCTTTATTGCTAATAGGAGTCCCCCCTTGGGTCGGCCTAAACTCCCTTGTGAGGCGAGAAGGTGATGGCATTCAAAACCGTCTATCTGAGTGGGTGAGGTCATCCACGTTTCTTGTATGCAAATAATATTTTTTGTTCTCAAATAATTACATAATTCCACACAAGACGACAGATGAGAGTTCCCTCTTGAATTCCAGGAGAGAATAGAAACATGGGTACTTACTGCTAATGTTACTGTTTTAGATTTTGCAATCTGGCGATGGAGTCTCTCACGCTCGAGGCTAGCCATCTCCAATTTGAATCGTGCTCCTGGAGAATCTCGGACTCTTTTTTTTTTTGCTCCGGATCACTCAAGCCTCCAGGTATTTGTGCTTGGTTGAGTTTAGGTAATTCCGATTGCAAACTTCCGTCTCCAAAATTTAGGATATCGAATTTCCTCTTGTTAAATTCATCTAATTCCAAGAGGACGTTCCGATATACCAATTTGGAGTAGAATACAATTCTGACATGGTCATAACAGTAGGGATGTAAAAAATCCATCCTTTTGATATCTGCAGTGGTCAAATTTGCTAAATTGGGAATGTCATTAAGAAGCTGCAGAGTTCTATTTCTATTCATAGAAGGCTGAAAGCCACACTCAAAGAGGGGGAAGATTAGAATACTTGCAAAATCCAAAAAGCATGGAGTTCTCCAAGGGATAAGTTTAAATTCTGTATTCATGTAATGTTTGGGCACCCTCCCTTCCACGGCCTCCCTTACTGGTCGAGGTGGTCTAGCAGGAATACCGAGCGACAGCTCTGAGGGTGAAGGGAATGTTTCCATTGGGATGGATGTAGTAAAATCCGTAACCTTCAAGGTGGGGGACCCTTCCCTAGTCACTTACTGCTTAGGCTGTGGTGATTTGGAAATACCGGCCAAGACGTTAAAGGCCTGTGCTTCCTGCAATGTTTTATCCTTCAATGCATCTGCGATTGCAGTACTTATAAGCAGTTTAACCTCCGTTTCGGTCAAAGGAGGCGCGGTAGATGGATTACCAATTGATTTCTTCATCACACATGGGCTCACAGAATATTTCTCTTTGTTTGAATTCATTACTCCAGTTTCTTTGATCGTCTTTTGGATTTGGGGGGCCAGAGGGCCCAAAGTAGTTTGAGGCCCCATTGTCAATGGCTTAGTCACACCAGTGGAATGATTTATAGCCAAAGGATCGTGAGAATCTCTCTCCTTTAAGGCCGCTACTACAGCAGCAATAATAAGGGATTTTATCTCGGTTCCACTCAAGGCAGGTGTCTTACAAGGACTAGTATCAGGGGCCTTTTGCATGGGGAAATCCTCTACACAATTTTAGAAGGAACTGAAGTTGCTAAATCGCTTGATTCTGGAATGTGGGCCACCTGCGGTGAGAGATTTGTTAAAAACTAATTTGCCAGTGGGTTCAAGGAGGTGGCAATATGGTCAAGCTTTGGATTTTTCGATTTAGTAAAGAGATCATATATCTCTTTTTGGGGTTTTGTGCCTTTATTTTTGGTACTTACATCTTCTTTCGTGTTACTGAGACCCATGACTAATATTGAAGTCAAACTCTTATGGGACATTGTATCAGTCAGAGAGTTCTTCGCATGGCTATACTCTCCCACCTGGCCATTGTAAGGAGGTTCTTCTTTATCCACCTCTTGGTCAGAAGTCCCAGCCGGTTCTTCTGCTATTAGATTTTTCCAAGAGTTTTTCGCAATTTTGCTTCTTTTATTGAAGAAGGACGTGTGTCCCTTCTTCCGGGTGTTTTTGTTATTCTGGTAATTTTTATTTTTATTTTTGTTAACTTGTTTTGTGTGCCCGCTCCCCTCTTCTACCTCTGTAAGATTTTTATTCTTAAATATAGGTAGTACATCAGAAGCTTTCAGAGCCTCAGGATTCAGTTGTGGGGCTGGCATATTTTTTAAGGCAGGATTGTCCGGCTCAACCCTGGTGGGAAGTAAGCCGGTAACCATCAATTTAGTGATGATTTTTGTGGGCAAAAGTTCAAGTGCCTCAATAAATCTGTTAGTCTGAGCAATTTGTCTATCCATTAGAATACGGTTTTCCATAAATCCAGTATAGTGGACTTTAAGTTCTTGCAATATGTCCCGTAGGAGCGTACCAGTCTCAGATGTGTTACCCAAATTTAATTCATTAAAGGGATTAGAAGATTCAAGTGTGTGCTGAGTAAGATCTCTCAGATCTGCGTCTGCTGAAAAGAAATCAGGAGGGGTGTCCAGGAAGAAGGATTCTGGCACAATTACAACCTCCTCCCTTGTCTCCCCATCTATCAGAAGAGGATCTATTATTTCTTCTTCTTGGGCCTGCATAGGGCCTTTGATGGAAACAATAGATGAGTGTACAATTACTTCTGACTCCAGTAGCATTGAGTCGCTCGGCTCAGGAGGGGACGGAGGTAGTGGCATATTCATAGCCATTCTTAATGTGTTTTTTACTGGTGTAAATATTAGAGGAGCTGACAAAATATCATCGTACAGTCTGGTTCCTTGTATGGTAGAACTCCTGGTGGAAGGACCAGCAGCAGCCCCTCTGGAGTAAACATACTCAACGCTATTTCGGCGTCTTGACATCCCAAGTGAATAGAAGGAAAAAGATGTAGCTGTTTTTTTTTTTTTAATAGCTGGAAGGAGGTATTATGTTTGGGATCTACCAGGGTAAATGACTTCAAGACTTAGACTAATACAAATAAGTGGTGTCAATACACCTTTCAGAGGTTATTTAATACTGGGGGACATATAGGAACCCAGACCTGTCCGAAAACTTACAATCAGAAGTCTTAAACACCAAAGTTTGATATATTAGACAGAAAAAATATAACGTCCTGTATTAGAGTTATAAAACCAACAGGAAACAATTAAATAATGCAGCCTTTTTACTGCGTATTAGACCATATACAGCTGTTTGCCCTCTACCCTCCCGTGCAATCAAGCGATTACCCTTAGCAGCATCTACAGAGCCCGGCGTCCCTCCTCCCCACGAGCTAGTAGGTATCTAAAGCTAGGATTAGTCTCACGAAGTTCTTGATAGTTGAGGTCACTGAGGGGTGATGGACCGATCAAATAGCATCATTCTACCCTACAGGTTAGAGTCCTCAAATTATCATGCGGGAAAGGCTTACCGACACCAGCGCATCCCGCGACGCGCACCGCGAACAGCAAAGAGTGCTTGTCGTGCTTATTCGGTGCGCGCGCGGGTGCGCTGGAGGCGGTGTATTTATGCTCTTCCCCAGCAATGAGCACGCCATAGGGGGGCGGAGTATTCACGTTGGGAAAGCCCTTAAAGAAATTTAGGAGAGAAAGGTATATGTCAGGTAACGACTAAGCAAAATGATTAATGATGGAAGTATAGGTACAGCACAACGTGCACAACGTGCGTAATTCTCAGCAAATGCACAACGTGCACAACAGTCGCCTTTGTTAGTTTCTAGTCCAGGCGAAGCGGTGCAACCAGTGAAGACGTCCGCTGCTCTGTGAAACACAGCACGGCAACACGAGCAACTCGGCAGACAGTCCGAGCAAATTAGGAAGAAAATCCTTTTGGAACACGGCGGCCCCGCGAAGAACTCTTTCCCAGCAAACAGTTCTTGTTGTGCTTATTCGGTGCGCGCGCGGGTCACTGAGGGGTGATGGACCGATCAAATAGCATCATTCTACCCTAAAGGTTAGAGTCCTCAAATTATCATGCGGGAAAGGCTTACCGACACCAGCGCATCCCGCAACGCGCACCACGAACAGCAAACAGTGCTTGTCGTGCTTATTCGGTGCGCGCGCGGGGGCGCTGGAGGCGGTGGAGGCGGTTTATTTATGCTCCTCCCCAGCAATGAGCACGTCAGAGGGGGGCGGAGTATTCATGTTGGGAAAGCCCTTTGTTAGTTTCTAGTCCAGGCGAAGCGGTGCAACCAGTGAAGACGTCCCCTGCTCTGTGAAACACAGCACGGCAACACGAGCAACTCGGCAGACAGTTCGAGCAAATTAGGAAGAAAATCCTTTTGGAACGCGGCGGCCCCGCGAAGAACTCTTTCCCAGCAAACAGTGCTTGTCGTGCTTATTTCGGTGCGCCTGGTATCCACGGGGACTCTCTTATGCCCTGGTTGCCGGATTCACCCTGGACTTTCCCGATTCTGGACGATGCCTTCCATGGCGTTCGGGCATGAAAACACAGGAGGACTGGACTTAGGAACAGATTTTGTTTCCTCCCACCAGCCCTCTGGACTCGACCTGTTGGCCCACTCCTCACCTTGTTATGATGTCTGGCGTACTCTACGTCGTGCCTTCTGTGCAGGGGCGTGTAGTTTTCTGCGGGTTGAAGCGACCGAGTTAACTTCACTGGTGCTAACCCATTCAAGTGTCTTTTAGGAGGTAAGTTTGGTTATAGCAGTCTTAAAATGTCCTTGCTTTCCTTTCTTGCTATTAATGTCTTTTCTTTGTTTGTTTCCCCTTAGGTGCACGGAGGTTCGGTGGGTGCGCTACTTGGATCAGGCTCCTGCCAGGATGATGGACGCAGGAGCGTATGATGGATGGTAGGTTAAGCGCGAAGTGCGGCGCGGTAATGTCTTTTCTTGCTAACCTGTATTCTTTATTCCTTTTCAGGTCGCGATGGTCTTTCTTGTCGTGTGAAGATTTCCGGAGCGGAACCGGTCAAGAAATGCCCAGCCAGGTGCGGATTTTGTGATTACTGCCGTGAATGCCGTGAGTAACCTGTTTTAACGTTGTCCTTCTTTCTCTCTCCCTCCAGGTGCTTCGTTTTGGTGTGTGCGTGGTGTCCTGATGATGCTGCCGACTGGATGGAAGACCGCGAGCAGCAGGAATCAACGGATGGAAAGTTGCAGGTAAGCAGAGACTGCTAATGATGTTCTTTTGTCTCCTCTGCAGGTTTGCTATTCAAGGATTGCCGGGTGCTGGTCTCTGAACACGATGAGCGTCACGCTGCTGGCTGCAGAATAACGCGAAGCACGTTCTGTAGCTTGGGTGTGATTTATATAGCCCTCTCAGGTGAATTAGTCCGGGCTACCACACCCTAAAACACTGCACCGCACAGTCTGGTTCTTAGGAACAGAAAAAGTAGACCCTTCAAGACAATGTCCCAATCTGAACATGAGCCTGACGCCAAAGGTGCCAGGACTGACTCAAGGAGAGTCTATGATGATAATGCAAGGCTCTAGGGGCCCCAAGTGAACCCTGAGACCTAACCCTGCCTGGCATGTGATCATGCCAGTGGGGTTTTGGGTCACGGGTCGTGACACATAAGTGAGGACAGTATTTGATACCAGGTGTATCACAGATGATGCAACAGCAGAGTCTTCAATGAACTCAACAACTGAAATGTCTTTAGAATTCACTGTACATAGGCACGGAAATTGATGTAACAAATTAATTGCAAATGTGCGATTCAAGTGCAAGTCATAACTTGTGCAAACAACGCTCCCGATTTTCAGTGTTTTACGAGATGTTATGCCTGTGGATGTTAATGTTCCATTATGATTTTGATTTTCTATCGGAATATCATATATGAAGTTCCTTTCTGTTCTGATTACTTTTGCTTAGTTTGTGTCTCCACCCTTCTCTCTAATTCCGATCTTAATATGGCTTCTATAGGGAAGTTGATCTTTGGGCTTTCTTGTGCTCTAGGTAGAATATCAGATTCCACAAATAGACATGATAAGTCTTTTAATATGTCCTCTACCTGCTCTTCCATTTCCCTGTCGCTCAGTGGTTTGTCTGGGGAGCATGACCCCAAGGGGGCCATATTCAAGCCTAGAGGTGTCAAGAAGGAATGAATATCTCTATTTTCATTTTGATAAACATTCGTGATACAGGTTCTTTTGGTTATCTCTTTGTTTTTCGCTGCCTTTTAGTTTTAGTGGAACCTTCTTAATCGTTTCTCTTCAATATCATAGTTCCCAGTATAATTTGTTCTGAGAACAACTGAGTTGGATTTAGAATCTATTAGACTTTAATTAAACTTCAGTCTGAGATTTCTGATGTGTTTCAGTTTGTCTCTTTTCCTATTCCTTTTCCATTGTTGTGGGATCGATACCACGATAGTGCTGTCGATCACTTTAATTAGAGAAGAAGGAATATCCTACTTCTTGACAGATTCTTCAGTCGGGGTCATGAGAACCTTTTTAGTGTTTATATTTCGAGCAATATCTTAAGATTGTTGTGTGGTATGCTGAAAGCATACAGCTTCCTATATTATGTGTTGTGACAGGTCAGAAGTATATGTTTGCCTTTTCTTGGTTTCCATTGTGGTTCCTTCAGCAATAATAATTTCTAGATTGACTTCACAATCAACATTAGGGAGCTGCTGTTAAGGTGTAACATAAGTTAATATCGAATTTAATAAAACTGCGTGTGATTTAGTTTTTTTGTGTCATTCCTCACGTAGTTTGACTAACAATGTCAATAAATAGTCAAGTGCTCGAATTTGAGGGCGTGTTACCATTATATTCTGATCAGGATCATCCTGCATCACAGAAGTTTCTAAAGACACATCTACATCAGATGATTCATCTTGCATAGTAGAGTATGAAGCAGATAATTGAGGAATGATCAGTCGACTCTTATCTAACAGCACAATCATATTCGTACATTTCATGTGTAAAAACATCACTTAAAACGAGCCCTCAAAATACATGTGGCTTTACAGCCATGCAAAGATAATCTTTATGCTAGTGTTTTGTTATATAATATGAAGGGGGAAAAGTCACGTGGGTGGAAAATGTGGCAGTGTTTTAAAACAAGGTTTAAAGGTTTTCCTTTTTCAATAATGTGTTGTTTTTCAGGGACTTGGAAAATGATCTCCACTGTGATAGTCTTGGAAATACTCGATATGTCTTTGCTTCGAAGACGTTCCTATTTACATATTTACTTCACTCCAAGGACAATAAACAAGAGTGGGCTAGATCATGCTTTGCTTTCGTTGGCATGCACGCAAAAGAACAATTGCCTAGTCAAATAAGAGACTAAAAGAAAAATAGGACAATGCGACCAGTTCTTGGGAGCAAGGTGTTCCTTGCTGCTGTGATGTCACATTGGCTGTGCAGCCCCCGCATGCAGCAAATATTTGTTTTATGTTTTGTTAATAAGCAGGGTAGAAAAAAGGGATTATAGCATAAAAGGACTGGCAGCCATCGAATGAAAATTGATAAGAGGATGATTGGTTCGCCCCTTTGATCCAACTGATCAATTGTCATTTGCCCCTTCTGCCCGATATATGTATATTCCTCCCTTTATAGAGTTCCCAGCTGCTTGAAAGTGCTGTAGCCAAAATGAAGGAATTGTTTTCTCAAAAAGGGGCATTACATCTCTCTTTTAGAGTGATGGATAGCACACTGCCAGCATCCCATTAGGGTGCAGAGAAGCTGCCTCCAGTCAGCAGTATATTGTTTTACTTTTGGGCTGGTTTACTTTCCTTCAGTCTGTGTCTAGATAATAGTGTGAGTCATCGCAATTGAACTGTTTTTTCTTTCATTTCAAATGTCAAGCTTTAGTTCTGAACAGGACATTTTTCAGGCTACTAATCAGGTCCCACGAATGAACGCCCAGAAGGGTATGGACAGAAAATGGTTGATCTTAGAGATCATCATGGCCGCCACTTACAGTCCTTCACCTTTACAGCTGGGTATTATTAGCACATTTACTTCAATAAAGATCCCTACCATCGAGCATGGCGCCATAGGCTGTCAGATCACATGAAGGAGTTGGAAAAACAAGTGAAGGAAAACGGAGTGCAAAACAGTATATTCTACGCAATAACGGTAGAGAAAATATATATCAAGGTATTCTGTCCTTTCCTTGGAGTAATTATTATTCACACAACAGTTCTCATGCATGCATATGATATATGGATCAGCACTAAAAATGCAAATAATGACACATATCATTTGTCATCATGATTTCAAAAATAGGCACTTAAAAAGGTAACCAAAGTACAGCAAGTAAGTGTACTGTACTACCAAACACAAGAATTGAATATCATGAGCAATTTGATACACATTGTGTAAAAAAGACGTTTTCCAAAAGAACGTTTTTCAAAAGATAGCAATAGTGAGAAGACAGTAGAACATAATTGGACGCAAAATATATTTTCAAGGTGGTTGCAGGCATCTGAGACCTTGCGAGGAGAAAGATGTCCAAGCTATGGAATATGGAAGCAAACGCACCCACCAAGCAAGATTCCTAGTGCCATGAATTAAGGGCATCATTACCCCCGTGCCCGTCTTCCTCATCAAAGTTATGACGGAATTGAGGGGAATGATCTGCCTTGGGCAGGCCATCAGTACTTCTCTTCTTCAAATAGAAGAGAAAAAATCAGGGCTGACTCGGATTCATAATTTGTCTAGTTACATTAATGACATTTCCAGTTTCATCCCTCTCAAATGTGCGTCTAGCCGGTTCAATAGTCACAAATGGAAGGTGTGTCTTAACGGGGGAAGGGCTGGGGGGGCTAAGGGGGCAGGCCAAGTATTGCCCATAAATAAATATGGGAATCAAGAAAGGAAATACACTAGCACATTTAATCACTTGCACCGAAATCCTTTTGGGATTCAGGCCCTCTGTTTCATTGTGGGGCAGTCAGAACTATAAGGACTACCATTTGCCTTGCCCGCCACCTCCTACTTTCTTCAATTAATGAGTAATTTACTCTAAGTCCATCCCATTAATACCATTAAGCGACCCCAAACCTCTAGACAATGGGCGTCTGGCTTGGTGGGTTTATGCCTAGGGGTGTGAGGGCTGCAATAGTCACTCTTTGGTCTGTGGTTCATTACCCTCCCCCATGAGCCAAGTGAATTATGTGACATGTATGTATGTGTCTGAGTAAGGCACAGTGATCTGTCTAATAGGTAAGCATGTGTGAGTATTTGTGTCTGTGATGAGCAGAGGGTGGAATATTTCACAGTTCATGACTGGAAAGCCAAGGCAATCACTCCAAAGAAGCATAACATGCTTAAACTGCAAAGGGCCCAGAATTAGGTGCATGTGTCTTATTTTTCCTTAAGAAAGCACACCACATCGCCATGGCCTTGCGGGCCCTTCAATGGTTGGCAAACCAAACAATGCTTTGAGTTGCATCCTGCTTCCCATTGATAATGCTATTCCTGACTAAGGCCCTGCTCTGCCTGACCAAAGTCCAACCACTCTACCAAGTAATTAGATGCCTACGGTCAGCTTCCAAAACATGCTGCTCGCATGTCACCGGCAAATGTGCCTTTTAGCTTCTTTGCATTCAGCACAATCATCTGAGTATTCTTGGAGTTTGTGCTTGACAATACATTTTGGACCTAGTTTCCACGATCATTTTAAGGTATTAGGGGACTAAAACCATAGTAATGGCAAATGTATTAGCTATATTCTGGATTTAGAGGGGTACAAAACCAGGTTGCCCACTGTCCTTGTTGCACTGCAACTTGAGCATGGCACAACTGAATTGCTGTTTGCTAGATAACAAGGGCTACAAAGAAAACAAGATAGATTATATCAGTATAAAATGCTGATATATGCTAAGGCCATGTTATCATTGGTCACAGACTAGACAAGACATTAAAAAGATTAAAAGGTCTATACCATATTTTGTTCATGTTACAGAGTATGGAGTTCATTGCTCTAGACTGAATGGGGTTACCCACATGCAGCAGTCAATAAACAAAATGTTACAGGCATGCGAAGGTGTATTTCATTTTGCCAAGTCACATAAAACACAACCTGTGGGCAAAATGTTGAAAATATACTCTTCAAAGGCCAAATCAGTGGCAAGTTATGGCACAATGTCATGGGCTCTAGCAAGTGTGAACGGTTTACAACTTGAAGAGAACGTTTTTTCAAAAATCCACTAGGTTTACCTAATTCAGCTCCTACGTTTGCTGACCGTACCAAATTGCGGATGTGTTATTGTGATGAATCCTGAGGAGTCCTCACAAAACCCTTACCTAAAGTCTCCTCCAAGGTGACCAGGGAAAGGCAGTGCTTCCTGATCCTGACCCTGGGGGCGGTATTAGTCAGGAGGATCTCCCTATGAGAACAAGAGGACTTTGTTGGATGAGACGTGGTATCTGTCTTCCTCAAGGAAGGGAATACCATTGATACCAGACTATGGCCCTCATTACGACCCTGGCGGAAAGTGACTGACCGGACCGCCACAGCGTAAATAGCGTTTCCGCCATTGCACGATGGAGCAAAGTGCGGCCCATTCCGACCCATCGGGCACGAGCACCACGCCATGGCGGAAGTGCAAAGTCCGCGATGGCGGAAATGACCCCAAAACGGCCCACACCGCCGCCGTACGGCGCCCTAGGTGCAATACCGCCACCCATCATAGCGGACACCGCAGTGAGCGCCAACCGTAAAGTACGGCGACCGTAAATATACGGAAACGGAAGTAAAAACATGGGCCCGGAACGGGAAACAACACCCCGTACACCTATAAAACCACAAAATACACACAACCCCTAAAAACACCACCCTGAGACACATCCCAACCCGTCATCCACCCTAGTGAAACCAAGAAAAATGGGAAAAGTAGCGAAGAAAGCGTGCGACCGCAAGCGGCAGGTCCACTTCTCCCGTGAGGAACTCACCGTGCTAACAGAGACCCTCCAGGAGAATGCCGCCGCCGTCTTCTCCACGCAAATGACCAGGACGGCACTTGCCAACAAGAAGGCCATATGGGCCCTGGTGGCACAGCGGGTAAGTGCGGTGGGGACCGCACCCCGCAACCCACAGCAATGCAGGAAGCGGTGGGACGACCTGCGGATACGCGTCCGTAGCATACTTTCTGCCAACCGCAACATTGCCACAGCCACCGGGGGAGGGTCGGAATCACCCATCAAGCTGACCCCCTGGGAAGAAATCTGTGCCTCCACCATCGGAATGGAGAGCATAGAGGGAGTCGGAGGGATGGAGAAAGGAGTGCAGACATCCGGAGAATCAGGTAGGTGGCCCAAATAAAACAATGCCAAAACCACAATGTACAATCATGTGAAGTACCACGTGCCCACATAGTGCAACAGAAACACATGGCCAGGAGAACGTCCACACACATTGGCCTGATAGCGCACTTTAAAACCACAATAAATACATAAATAATTAAAAACCCCAATAACACCCACTACACGTGCAGCAGGCACACCCTAACTGCAGGCTGCCAAACAACTGCACCCTCACTCCACACACAAATGAAAGCACCTCCAAGGCCCCGACCCAAATCACCCTCAGGTACCACCCCAATGCATGTGATACATTGCCATTCCAATTCCCACAGACCCATTAATAACGCTCGCCCTCCTTTACTCCACCACAGGGTCCGATCCAAACGACGAGCTCCAGGACACCCCTACCAGCACACCTGCAAAGAGGGCCAAGACCGACGGCCAAAGACCCTCCACCTCAGCTGCACGCATCAAGACACGGCAGCAGCACATATCAAGTGTCAGCACACAGGAGGGAACATCAACAGGCACCCCAGCAGCCAGCATGCCCACAACACCACCACCACAGGTCCCCCCAATGGATGCCACAGAAGGTACTGCCTCTGGTGGCAGCAGCACCATAGGTGACACCCCATTGATGGCAGCATGCTCCGACACAGAAGACGGGGATGTCGAAGTCAGATCCATCCATGACCTGTCCCAATCCCCCTGTCTGTTCCATCCCGTACACCATGAGGATACCACGCAGGGGCACCCACAAGACGACGACTGGCCATCCCCCACAAGCCCTGTGGCAGGGCAACATGAGGCGAACAGCCCCTCTGTGACACCACCGCAAATGGCCATGGCCCAGCAGAGGCAACAGTCCCTTGACCAGTTAATCGTGCAACAGCAGCAACTGGCCACGCTCCTCAAGGACCATGCCGATGGATGTGGGGGCACTAAGGCAGACATAGAAACATCAACTGAGACACTTAGGGCACAAATCGAGAGTAGCACCGAGAGCCTGAGAGTCCAAATCGAGAGTAGCACCGAGAGCCTGAGAGTCCAAATCGAGAGTAGCACCGAGAGCCTGAGAGTCCAAATGGAGGGAAGCACCGAGAGCCTGAGGGGGGAACTGCATGCGACGTCCAAAGACGTATGTGCCGAACTTGCCGCAGTGCGCCGTGTGCTCACTGAGCTCTCACAAACCCTTAGGGACATGCATGGACGTGAGCAGGCAGAGACATCATCCGTTGCAAGTTCCGTCCAGGGCAGTCCCCAACGTAGATCTGGGAGGAACCTGCGCTCCACAGGCAGGGGTGCCCCTGATACCCGCAGAGGGGGCTTGCAATAGCGACTGCCCACTGACAATGAGCATCTTTGGACACTGGTGTTCGGGGGGGAGGTGGGAGGGTGGAGGGGGTGTGTTGGGCTCACTTGGGTGGCGGGTCGATAGGGTGTTCAACATGATATCACATATGCCATAAACAATGCACGATCAAACAATGAGATGTGTGGACAATGATCTTTGTGTACTAGGCCATCATAGGCGTACAGTCCATATTGTGCATGTACCAGACACACACAGTGCCACGAGTCCCGTGTCCATGTATCAGCCACCAGGCGTGAGTGCTAGAAGCATGCATCTATGAGATGCTGACGAATTTCACGGCCCTCCTGTGCCTCGCAGACTCCTTGAGGTGCTGCCACATCCCCACCCTCATCATGACCATCTTCAGGTGCTTGCAGTTCTGCGTCAGGGGGCATGGGCACATTTCTACGTACGCACATGTTGTGGAGCATGACACATGCCATCACCATCTTTGCAACCTTCTCATGGCGGTACAGGAGTGCCCCGCCAGACCTGCTGAGGCACCGGAAACGGGTCTTCAGTAGGCCGAATGCCTGTTCAATGACTACACGGGTACGTGAGTGGGCATGGTTGTAGTCCTCCTCATGCTGGTCCCGTGGGTTCCGGACTGGTGTGAGGAGCCATCTCTTCAGTGGATATCCGGCATCACCTGTATGTGGACGATAAACGAATTTTGTGGAATGCCATTGCTACATACGCACCCCCCCCCCCTTCCTGCCAGGTCATTGCCGCATCACATACCCCACATCATCATGCATGAAATGAGACTCACCGAGTAGCCAGGATCTGTTCCCTGTGTGTCGCTCCATGTAGCGTGGTATTGTAGAGTTCCTCAAGACCATAGAATCATGGGTTGATCCAGGGAATCGGGCACAACAATGTGTAATGATCCTGTTGGAGTCACACACCATTTGTACATTCAGTGAATGAAATTGTTTTCGGTTGCGGTACTGGGCCTCCATGGCATGTGGGACGACCAATTCCACATGGGTGCAGTCGATGGCACCAATGCAACCCGGTATGCCGCCAAGTGCATGGAATCCCACTTTTGTGTTGGTAATTTCCTGCTCCGAGCGTGGTAGAGAGATGTAGTCGTCTGCGTGCTGCAGGAGGGCATCGAGCACTTGCAATAGTGTCCGTGAGAACAGTGGCTGAGAAATGCCATGCAACTGTCCGACTGTGTGCTGGTAGGTGCCTGTGGCCAGGAAGTGGAGTACAGACACCACCTTCAGAAGGGGTGGGATGGCGGTTGGGCTATCTATCATGCTGACAAGGTCAGCCTGTGTCATGTCCACAATGGCGGCTATGGTGTCCCGGTCCAAACGGTAGAGGGTGTGGATCTGCTCATCAGTGAGGTTGAACGGATGTGCTCGGAGGCGTGGGATTGCGGGCTGCCTGCGTGGTGGTAGTGGCTGTGCTGGCGGCCCTTGCTGGCCATGCCTTGCCCTCCTCCTCCTCCTGCGTCTCCTCCGTGCGGCCGGTTGTAGTTGGTGTTCGTCTTCTTCTTGGAGTTGGAGTACTTGCAGTGCTATCAGGTCCCCCAGGGCCAACATCGCGAGTCCGGCCGGTAGCATTTCGGAGTGGTTGTGGGAGGAGACTGGGCGTGCAATTTATGTGTTTTCAGGCTGTATGGCCTCCACCTGTGGTGATTCATTCCACCTGTGCAAGCTGCTCTCCCCTTTGGGCGAGCACGTCCCGCACACAACGCTGCAATTCGAGGAATGGCATCTTGCTATTACAATCATGTATTAGTACCCGATGGCCGTGTAACATTGGTTGATATGTTCATTCGGCTATGGTCCCATTGTTTCACATGCATTCTTTGCAGTCGCGAACAGACTTGTGAAGGGTCAGTGGAACGTAGTACTCGAGTAACGGTGGGCCCTCATGCATCACTGTGCCGAGTTGCACCGACGGGCGGGGCGTTCCATTTGTGAGTGAAGGCAGTTGCCATTTTCACACACAGCCGCACTAGATGGATTAATTTGTGGTTTCAAGCGGCCACAGATGCCTTTTCGACGTGATGTTGCAAATGAGGAATTCGGAGGGCGGCGCTTTCGGTTTTCAGCTAGCGGCGAGGAGATGCCCACAGGTCTGACTGCAAATATAACGTTCTATTGTTCAGTGTCCTTGGGACAGGGGCCATGGCGAGGATGCAATGATTGATATGAATAGTTTGGGATGCGCAATAGCGAAGTGGATGATGAGGCCGGACGTTCCCAAATACATGTTACTTCACAACACTGGAATTACGGGCTGGGGCACAGTGGATTTTGCAGGCTGCATAACGCACAGACTCAATGGAATTCTCACATGTTATGTGAGTATGGAAACAGGCGTTATCATTACGGGATGAGGGAATGATGAATGGATGCATGGGCAGATGATTTGATACGGTGTTTGCCATGTACAGGGCTTCTTGGAATCTGTCCGCCTCCCCTGCGCTATGTGATGCAGGGCTGCCATAGTGGGACCATCGTCTATCTGGCCTTGTTGAGCCCTCCCTGTCTCGACGCGCCTTCAGACACTTGTGTCCATGCACGTTACCAATCCCATCTGATGGATTCTGTTTTCACAGACGCATGCACAGGTACACTCGTTTGTGATGGTGTTTTCACCTCGATATGGATAGTTATGTGTCGCAAGTGGTTTTGGGGTGGTGATGATCCTTTGGAGTGGGCTAGCATGCATATGGCTGTGGATCTAGTGTGATCATTGAAGTGAGTTGTTCGAATGTAGTTCTGATGGCCATCCTTTTCTTTTTCTTTTCTTTTGGTTGACAGGTATCTCCTCCCCTTTTGCCACTGCCATCTGTATGCCACTCCTGCAGATGGGTTTTACTCCCGACACCTGCTGCTTCGTGTTAATCAGTGGAGCAGCATTACGATCTTATGGGACGATCGCCAATGGGCCACATGCCCTTACGCAGTACTAGTGGCTCGGAGCAACATTTCGGCCTTTCAGCTGGACTAGTGCCTCCCTATTGGGACGGCCCTGCGGTTCTAGGCGCTTCCATGTTGCCTTTTCGTACGGAATGTAGCCCCTGTGTACCATGAGGGAACAGGGCGTCACACAGGAAGTAGCTGGTCATTTCTTGCGGATGCAGCCCACAATGGTGAAATGTGTTTTGGAGTTCATGGCCTAATGGCTGTATGGGCTTGGTGAATCTGTTGTGCATTAAATTTCTATTCTGATATGGGCCGTGTAGCGTTCTTCTTTGCAAGTGATGTGGCATATTCCTATTTGGGGAGCGATGTATTGTGAGGAGATCTGCATTGGGTTCCAGCTTCGGAGTATAGTTGCGTGGTACTGTGCTGGGCGTGTTTGCCTACGAAGCCCAGTGAGGTCAGGGGTGAGGGCTGCCAATATGACTGTTTGGATGATGTCATGCTCAGGGGCGGGGGGTAGGTTTTGTGTAACAGATGCCGGTCAGCCAGGTGGATTGGTGGAATGATGTGATTATCGGAATTATGCTGCCTGTGTTTGCGTGCGTTTCTTGGTGGGAGACTGAGGTCATGTCCATTGGTATAGCTTCTGTATTCGTGCCATCTGTGCCCTGCAGCTCCCATTGGCCCCTCTTGTGATTCTTTTGTTCGTTGGCATGCATGGGTGACTTGTACATTTCACTGGTTGCATTGTGACTTCGTTGCACCTACGGGGAGTTGTACAATGTGGCCAGGGAGCGGTGTACAGGCACTCAGTGGGGCCGTTTACGGTTGATTCGCGATGCCGTACTTCTCACCATGGCGGAATGGTACTTTCCGCCGTGCTTGATGGCGTTAGGTACATGTCCGCTAGGGTCGGAATTCGCGTACCCTTGCGCCATGGTGCTAATTACGGTTTGGCATGGCGCGCGCGCGCGTACTTGGTGCAGTTAGCGTTGGCGTTCACTACGGTGTCGCTAATGGCATCGTACTTTACGGTGACGGGTCATAGTCGCACCGAGCGCTATTCGATGGCGGTATTGCATTTCCGCCATCGTTTTTCGCTTTCCGCCAGGGTCGTAATGAGGGCCTATGTAATGTCTTGTTTCCAGAGCGAGCTCTTATTTTCCCAAGCTAATTATGTGGATAAAAACAAACCTAACCAATCATGTATTGTGAGTAAGAAAGTAAGAAAACCCCTTTTAAAGTCCTGTCCCGGGAGGATAGCACAGCGGCAGCGTGCGCGTCTTGGAAGCAAGACGACACAAAGCAACAACAGGTTCGATCCCCGGGTCCGCTCTTAGAAACCTCTGAGTGTTTAAGCACGTTATAAATACGTAACAAAGAAAAAACACAATTGCACAACTAAGAAAAACTAACAATTCCTGTAACAGCGCCTCGATGCCTGCGGGCTGTGTGAGCGCTTTATAAATGTAAATAAATAAATAAATAAATAAATACATTCATTGAGATTGTTAGGCAGAAACCTGTGCAGTTCCCTCTGGGACCACTGCAAAAGATTTAAGACTATAGGTGTTTGGCAGTAAACCCACTTGGTAGCAGTCTGTACCACATAGATTCACTTGGTAGCTGTGGCTGAGCAGTCAGACTTCTCTCAAGAAGAGTTAGGCAGTATACAGAGTATTCACAATAGGTCAAAAGAACACAGTAGAACAAGCAAACACTGACCAGAGCTTGGTGTAAAAGAGATATAATTATTTATTTTAAAACCACATCTAATAAAACACACTGGCACTAATATCAAGCAGTTCAAAAACACAGTCACTAAAAGATATACACTCCCTTAAAAGAATATTAGACAAGTCTTAAGTAAAGCCCCACTTATTTTCAGACAGCGGTGAGCGCTTAACACAGATGGCACTCTAATAATTCGGTTTAAAAGGGAGAGAAAGGCAGAGCATAAATTGAAACAGATCCCAACACTTTCAAAAGAACACAGCAAGAGAGGAAGGCAGAATCAAACTGTGAAGTTAGAGTTCAGGAAGCCGGATCCACTTTAAGAGGATCAGAACGAAATGTGTCCAAGGTCACACGGTTGAAAAGTGCACAAAAGTCTCGAAAAGGTTCAGAAAGAAGTTGGACCAAAAGAAAGGGACCAGTTAGAGGGTCAAGGCGGCCAGCACAGTCCAGAAGGTTAAGGGATTATTATTACCTTGTAGCAATTTTTAGAAAGGGAGGCCTGGTGGACACGGTACCTTAAAGTGATGAGAATACTCCAGCGGGGGCAGTTGTTCCTGGCAGCGGGTGCAAGTCGGTGCTTCGTCCGGAGGAAGAGAGGATCTCGTCGGGGAGGGAAGCAGGAGTCTGTTGTACTGCCAGGGAAGAAACCAGCCGCGGAGTTCTCAGTTACAAAGAGCGGTCCTTTTGTTCGCTGTCCAGTGGTAAGTGGCTATCTGGTTGCCGGGGTGCTTGGCACGGGCAATTCGACCAAAAGACATCCTGGGATGCGAGAATAAGAAGGTAAACTGGTTGTGCCCACCAGTCAGGGGAAGAAGACTCTCCAGCCGGGAGATCTTCTCTGTCGTCGGGAAGGGGTGAGTCGGTTCCGCAGGGCTCCACCGGTGGTGTCGTCGTAGCAGGTCGGCTCAGCTTCTCCCTCGTCGGATTTTCAGGTCCTGTGGCGATTTCTAAAGTTCCAGTCCCAAAAGCCCTGCTTTTATGCAGCACACCCCCATTCACTCAGCCTAGCTGTCAATCAAACATGCTAAGTGGTGAGCCGGCCGGCTCACCACTTGGGCCAATCACACCAGAGTGCGACTTGAGTTACCAAGGTAAGTCAGTCCAGGGTGCCTAAACCCCCTCCCACACCCCCTGTGGTACCCAGACAGAGTGTCACCACATTTGGAGGCTTCTGTGGAGAAGCCCGCCAAAAAGTGGAACAAAGGGCTCGACTTGGGTTGGAGTCACAGTAGAGAACACAAACGCCATTTTAGAATCGAGTTCTGGCAAAAATACCAACCGGCGAATTAATATTAAATAAATAAACCGGCGGTATGTTCGAGGCTATCAGAATTAAATAATTAAAGTTGGTAGCCTCGAACAATGGGAAAATCCCATAGAGATATATTCGCGGTCGAATATAAAAAGTAGTATCCACTGCCACCAGCCAAAACTCGATCAGGAGGGACGGAGACGTGCCCCCTCGACTAACAGACCCCGGGGCAATCGAATTGCCCCGACCAGTACGTCCACAATATGATGGTTTGTACTGGTTTCTGTTCATAATTTGGGACTAGTAAAGCCAATGGTGACTTTACATGCCCTGGGAGACAATAGTCAGTTCCAGGGTATGGAGTCTATGGTGGGGTGTCACTATGACACCCCTGTGTCACTGCACTGAGGGTGCTGTGTAACACACATAGTAAAAACACATGAGACCCTATGGAGTAAAAGACCCCATAGCCCATAAAACACATTAACAGTCAAAGGAACCCCTCAAATCATGTCCAAGAGTGTGAGGAAAAGAGATTCACTCTTGGCAGGAGAAAAAAAACAAACTCCAGAAATCCAGCAAAGCTGCTGGGGGACTCAGTAGGTTAGGAAATTCAGCCTAAACAGAGAATTCTCCCTAACACTCGCTCCCCCCAGACTAAGGGACAGGAGGATTTAATCCGCTTCTGGATGAATCTCATACCTCTAGTCGATGACATACATCCTAGAGAGACCATCAGCATTTTGGTGGTGACACCTTGACCTATGTTCTATGGTCAAATCAAAGGTTTTCCTTTGTAAACTATATGACCTACAAACCCTTTGAAGAACATCAGTCTTTTTAAAGTTATAGGGGATCTGGTTGACCAGTCCCTCAGAAGTTGTTACAACTTCTGAACCTGTGTTAGGCTTTTTCAAGGGGTCCTTATAAAGGATTCCCTTAGATCTAGAGGGGCCTCCAGAGGTCCTCACCACCTCTCTGTTGGGAGAAGGTTGGGTTTTAGGCCTCTTGGTTGGAGGGGATGGAGATAAGCGAGGTACGTGCTTCTCCTTCCTCTTAGATCTACCTTTACCTTCTTTAGGAGTTTCCACCTTAAGACTAGGAATTGGGTTGGAGTCTCCTGTGGAAGGTCCAACAGTCTGAAGGTTTTTGGCCTTAGACTTTTCTTTTCTGGTTTTCCACCAGCACTGAGAATTACCAGTTCTCTTAGGCCTAGTTAGGGTTCCAGTAGGTCTATCCACCTCTTCCTCAGAAGCAGGGGGAGTCACAGACTCTATGACTGGGGGAACAATGATGGAGCTTGGTTGGGGCACCCATTTCCCTAACATTTTAGCCTGAAATTTGCCTGGGTCAGAGGTCAACTTACCAACACCAGGGCTTGGAGTGGGGGTCTCAGTAGAGGTTTCCACAGGCTTAGAGTGGTTCCTTAAGGTTGCCTCTCTAGCCAATTTGGTTTGGTTCTGGGTCCCCATACTGGGAGGCCTTGGTGTACTGGATACTACTCCTAGAGTTCTTAGATCATTCCCCAACAGGACTCTCCCAGGCACCTCAGTCTAAACACTGACAGGAATCAACACTGAGATGTCATTACACTGAATGAGGGCTGGTAGAATTGGAACCATTTGGACAGGGCCCCCAGACATCTTAGTGGGACCTTTGGGTGCCTTAGCAACATCCTCAGGACTGAAAAAGCTTTCATCCACTACTGTTATGCTGGCCCCAGAGTCTCGCCTGGCAGGAGTATCCTTGCCATTGACAAGAACACTGTCCATATAATAAACTTTAGAGTTTTCTGGTATGGAGTTGTACACTCTCCTATTCTGATCACTAACCAGACCCATGGACTCTACTGTTACACTTGTTTGAAGACCCAGAGGTTCTTCAGCAAAGACTTCAAAGTGAGCACTAGCCATTTGGACTTCCTCTTCAGGAGTGAAGTCTAAGGAGACTGTGATGATCCCTGCAGGTTTACCCTTACATCTGGGATCTCCTTTGCTGTGGTCAGTTGCCCCACAGAGATAGCATGTTCCAAATGCTCTCTGGAAGAGTGGCTTGGCCTGACCTCCTTCTGGTTTGTGACCAGAAGGTACACTAGCATGTTGTGGTTTACTCTGGGGCTTACCCTGGTTATTTTGTTGTTTGGGGCCCTCTTGGGTTGGGAGGTATTAGAAATCTCTTGGCTCCCTTTTGGTGGCTGCTTTCCCCTATCCTTTTTCTGAGTGACCCCTGAATCCTTGTGCGTGGCCCTGTTGGCAACCCACAAGTCAGCAGCCTTAGCTAGCTTCCTGGAATCCATTTCCTTTGAATCAGCCAAGTGCCGTCTGAGCTCAGGAGAGCAGGCATCATAAATTGACTCCAACATAACAAGATTTCTCATTCCCCCATAAGTGTTCACCTTGTAACCCTTAATCCATCCCTCTAAGTTTTTCAAACACTCACTCACCCAGGTAGCCCAAGGGGTACCCTCATGCTTTTTGAGGGTCCTAAACCCCTTAAGGTACTGGGAAGGGGTCTTCCCAAATCTAGCTATCAAAGCTAGTTTCACACATTCATAATCCTTCTTATCCACCTCCCCCAACTCCATTACCACATCAGTTGCAAAAGGGGGAAGCCTAGAGAACAACCAAGGAAGTAACTCATTCCCTGTGATGTCCTGGAGCCCATGATTATACTCAAACATGTTTAACCAATCCAACACATCCAACTTAGGTTCATACATACCCACTAATTCCTTAGGCATCCAGGGTCTTTTGGGACTGGAACTCCTAGAGGAACCAGAGGAGAGAGAAGCATTTTCCACAGACAACTTCTTCATTTCTAGTTCATGATTAAGCTCTATTTCTCTGAGTCTTAACTCAGCTTGCTTCTGCTCAGCCTGGGCATTCATTCTTCTGAACTCTAGCTCTTGGTTTCTTTCAGATTGAGCAATAAAACGTTTCTACTCTAATTCAAGCTTTATTTTTTCAAGTTCAAAATAAGCAGGGTTACATGTAGGACCTGGTATAGGCCCAGTAGGTACAGCAGGTAAGGCAGACAGAGGCTCAAAGTGGCTAACTTCATTAGGTTCACTTTCCTCTTCTGACTTATTATCAAGACTTTGATTTAGATCAATACCATCACTGTTTTCTACATTTGCTGGGGGGGTAGATTCCTCTGTACCACCCAGACTTTGGTTTTTTAACAATCTTTCTATAAGTTACATTTTCTTGCCCTTCTCAGAGAGATTCTTATGTCTACACAATACCTTTAAGCAATCAGCAGTTTTGGCAGACAGTGATTCTAGGGTATAACTCTCCATAGCAGACATAGTTAGAAAATCAGCTTTTTAGTGCTAAGCTTTGTGGTTAGTTGTCCTAAAGTATTCAAAAAGCACACTAAAGTGTATACTCAATACAAATCCCACCGCTGTACACCAGTGTTAGGCAGAAACCTGTGCAGTTCCCTCTGGGACCACTGCAAAAGATTTAAGACTACAGGTGTTTGGCAGTAAACCCACTTGGCAGCAGTCTGTACCACACAGATTCACTTGGTAGCTGTGGCTGAGCAGTCAGACTTCCCTCAAGAAGAGTTAGGCAGTATACAGAGTATTCACAATAGGTCAAAAGAACGCAGTAGAACAAGCAAACACTGACCAGAGCTTGGTGTAAAAGAGATATAATTATTTATTTTAAAACCACATCTAATAAAACACACTGGCACCAATATCAAGAGGTTCAAAAACACGGTCACTAAAAGATATACACTCCCTTAAAAGAATATTAGACAAGTCTTAAGTAAAGCCCCACTTATTTTTAGACAGCGGTGAGCACTTAACGCAGATGGCACTCTAATAATTCGGTTTAAAAGGGAGAGAAAGGCAGAGCATAAATTGAAACAGATCCTAACACTTTCAAAAGAACACAGCAAGAGAGGAAGGCAGAATCAAACCATGAAGTTAGAGTTCAGGAAGCCGGATCCACTTTAAGAGGATCAGAACGAAATGTGTCCAAGGTCACACGGTTGAAAAGTACACAAAAGTCTCGAAAAGGTTCAGAAAGAAGTTGGACCAAAAGAAAGGGACCAGTTAGAGGGTCAAGGCGGCCAGCCCAGTCCAGAAGGTTAAGAGATTATTATTACCTTCTAGCAATCTTTAGAAAGGGAGGCCTGGAGGACACGGTACCTTAAAGTGGTGAGAATACTCCAGCGGGGGCAGTTGTTCCTGGCAGCGGGTGCAAGTCGGTGCTTCGTCCGGAGGAAGAGAGGATCTCTTCGGGGAGGGAAGCAGGAGTCCGTTGCACTGCCAGGGAAGAAACCAGCCGCAGAGTTCTCAGTTACAAGGAGCGGTCTTTTTGTTCGCGGTCCAGTGGTAAGTGGCTATCCGGTTGCCGGGATGCTTGGCACGGGCAATTCGACCACAAGACGTCCTGGGATGCGAGAAAAAGAAGGTAAACTGGTTGTGCCCACCAGTCAGGGGAAGAAGACTCTCCAGCCGGGAGATCTTCTCTGTCATCGGGAAGTGGTGAGTCAGTTCCGCAGGGCTCCACCGGTGGTGTCGTCGTAGCAGGTCGGCTCAGCTTCTCCCTCGTCGGATTTTCAGGTCCTGTGGCGACTTCTAAAGTTCCAGTCCCAAAAGCCGTGCTTTTATGCAACACACCCCCGTTCACTCAGCCTAGCTGTCAAATAAACATGCTAAGTGGTGAGCCGGCCGGCTCACCACTTGGGCCAATCACACCAGAGTGCGACTTGAGTTACCAAGGTAACTCAGTCCAGGGTGCCTAAACCCCCTCCCACACTCCCTGTGGTACCCAGACAGAGTGGCACAACTTTTGGAGGCGTCTGTGGATAAGCCCGCCAAAAGTGGAACAAAGGGCTCGACTTCGGTTGGAGTCACAGAAGAGAATATAAACGCCATTTTAGAATCGAGTTCTGGCAAAAAATACCAACCGGCGAATTAATATTAAATAAATAAACCGGCAGTATGTTCGAGGCTATGAGAATTAAATAATTAAAGTTGGTAATCTCGAACAATGGGAAAATCCCATAGAGATATATTTGCGGTCGAATATAAAAAGTAGTATCCACTGCCACCAGCCAAAACTCGATCAGGGGGGACGGATACGTGCCCCCTCAACTAACAGACCCCGGGGCAATCGAATTGCCCCAGCCAGTACGTCCACAATATGATGGTTTGTACTGGTTTCTGTTCATAATTTGGGACTAGTAAAGCCAATGGTGACTTTACATGCCCTGGGAGACAGTAGTCAGTCCCAGGGTATGGAGTCTATGGTGGGGTGTCACTATGACACCCCTGTGTCACTGCACTGAGGGTGCTGTGTAACACACATATTAAAAACACATGAGACCCTATGGAGTAAAAGACCCCATAGCCCATAAAACACATTAACAGTCAAAGGAACCCCTCAAATCATGTCCAGGAGTGTGAGGAAAAGAGACTCACTCTTGGCAGGAGAAAAAAAACAAACTCCAGAAATCCAGCAAAGCTGCTGGGGGACTCACTAGGTTAGGAAATTCAGCCTAAACAGAGAATTCTCCCTAACAGAGATGAAAGCTCCAATGAACCCCAAGTTAATAATAGAGAGGAGTCTTTAAATATTACCAATTTAGACCTTGAAACCCCCCATTATTTTGTAAAGCCAAATACCGCAGTGAATCCTTATAATGCTCCTTTAAAGAGAATTGAACACAGTGGTGATAAATCCAGTGGGAAAACTGATTTTCACATTGTGGACTCCAAGTCCCACAATTCCCAATGTACTGGGACAAAGAAGAGGTCTGTAAAGGCACAATGCTGCAAGTTACAGTCTATTAGTGGTAATGACCCACAACTGAGGGAGACTGGGAGGCATAAAAGGTCCCCTCAAGTGCCGGCCATAGAGAAGCGCAGTAGTAGAAGGTGGAGTAGTTGTGACACCTACATGTGGCAGCAGAAGCAGAAGTTAGATGCGAGCAGAGATGCCGGGACCATCGCTGTGTGTAGAATGGCTGGCAGTCCTGAGGGGGTCGCTTATGCTCGAGACCTTGATTGCAGAGGTTGTGCAGCGGGAAGCGTGGAGATTGATGATTCCAGCCGTAGCGTTTGTGCAGCATGAAGTGCACCATTTGAAAGTTGTCCCTATAGTCAGCCTAGTGCCGGTGGCAACGAGCACCAAGATATGTGGGAGAGAGATGAGCTCTCCTATCGACTGGAGCAGGCCATAGGGAGTCACAAAGGAGGGGTTGCCGAGCCGTGCAGGAAAACAGAAGCAGAAGACCTGAGGTAGCAAGGTGAAAGGATTTGCACGCCAAACCTGGTGAGTTCACTGTTAGATTGTGACCCCAGAGCGCTCCTTAACCACCTGCTGGCCAAGTGCAGGCATTTCAACTTCATAAATAATATACATTAAGTGAAATGGAAGAGGCATTTCTTTTAATACCGAACTAATATAAAGAAGGCACATCATTCTGTTACAAACCAAGCTGATTTAAGAAGGAGCAGATGGCAGAACAAGAACTTAACTATCAAACCAGAAGAGTGTGATTGTAACTTTGTGTGTCAAATTAAAAGCCATCAACAGGAGAGGGCAATAACTAGAATAAACAAATACAAACAACTATTGACAAAGCCAAAAGATGATCATTCCAAGGCAATGTATAACGAATCACTATTGCCCAAGCCGAAGTGGGCAATTAATAATTCCAGTGTTTGCAAAGACTGTTCTCCATATGTAAAGGAGGTCATAATAGACCATGACTTAAACCCACATTGCCAATGCCAAAGAAGTGTAAAACTGAGCAAGAATCATTAACAACATTTGGTTAATGCTGAAGTGTGGAAACAAGAGTGGCAGTCGGGCTGCCCCTCTGATAGAAGTATTCAGGAGGAGTGGAGCATAACCTACATTGTGTGTGACAATCACAAGTTTATAATAAATAGCACCAATGTGTTCCTTGTTTCCCAGAAGAAATACTTAAACGTGTTGTTATAAAGCAAAGACATTGTTAAATTGTTGGAAGATAACCTTTACTACTGACCAACTTGTAGTTAGTAGTTTATTCTGTTCTGGCAGGGGAGTATACCAGAGCAGAGAATCTTGTAGTAGTAGGCCTGGCAGCTGACTGGACCAGGTGGAATTTATTGAAGTACTGTGGTGTGGTTAAATGTCTTAAAGAAGAAGTAGCAGAACCAATAAGATGTTTTCGTGAACTGATACAGAATCACCTTGACAAATTAATATCACTGAAACTGGTGGTTTCTCTTGCATAAATCTGGAGACAACCTTTGTCTTCAAAATGAATTTGAGTTTTGAGATCAATGGGCCTCGGGCCAATTTTGCCGGGCCGTAAATAAGGGTGGCGGTAAGCTCACCCTCACCCTTGTTTACGGACTGGCAAACTACGTGTTTGCCTGCTGGAGCTGCTGTGCCCCAGTGGTCTGACCCTGCCAGGTGCAGCGGTCACAGTAAGCAAAGCTGTCATGGAAGTACTGGCACCGTTAATAACGGTGCCAATGCTTTTGTGTCCCCATTCCCATACCGGACTCGATGGGAATGGGGATTTACAAAATTACTGGTGTCTGACTTCCTGGCTGCCAGACTTGTAATAGCCCGGTGACACCGGGAAGTCAGGTGCCAGTCATATTTTAGGGTTCCGGCGGCAGTCCCACCAGATCCGTAATTAGGCCCAATGTCTTACCCATAATTGTGGGGTGGGACTATATGAGTAGGGGCATTATATCAGGGGGTTCACTTGATGAAAGTGCAATAGATTAACTGAAATATATCTTACATGTTCCAAAAAACATCAAATACCTTTTTGACAGGTATAAGCCACTTTATTGCACCAGAGTACAAGCTGGCTTGGTGTTATAGACTTCTTATGTGGAAAAACTGAGAAAAGTAAACAATATTTACAAATGATTAGGTGCCCATCGAATGTCCACTGTGCCAGCACCAGTGTGGAGTCACCCAACAACTTAAATCTATGTGCTATTGCTGCCACTCCTATGCACCCAGAATTTCCATGGACACTAAAGAAAAATAACTGATTTATTTCAGAGGGTTGTGCATCAGATGTCTCTTATAACAACTCTCTCATAGACTAGTATCCCAGAGGTGCTTGCTAGAAGTTAGAGAAAGGAAAGGCCCTTTGAGCAGGATAGAGTTCTGCAGTGCTTAGAACATCCCTGGGACAGAAATCTTAGAAGTCACTGAAAAGTATATTATTAGCACCTCCACTGTTCAGCAATTGACAGATCCTTGTGAGGATTAATGTAGGGAAATCTATGCATAAGAAAAGGAGGCAAAGATTCAGAATGTTTGCTCCAGCCTTTGCACAGCATCAGAAAAAGACATGTGTAAGGAACTGTGCAATGAGAGGAAAGATAGCTCAGGGGCAATGCATTTGTCTTGGAGGCAAGAACACACAGTGCAACACAGTTCCAAATCCCAATCCTGCACTTAGAAATCACTCACTGGTATTAAGCGTGTTACAAAAGAATAATTATGATTATAATGTTAGCAGCTCATCTACAACATGAGCATATGCCCAAAAAAAAATACACGCACAACAAATACATCTTTTCAGTTGCATGGAGGAATCCAGCAATATTTTGCTAGTTGGAAAATAGTCCCATCTGGGATGAAAAGTACAGCATTTCATCAGAATTGAAGGCTTGTATTGTGTTTGCTTTTTTTCTTAGTAGGACTGAGAATCAGTCTTTATAAAGAAACATACAGTGACTCAAAAATGTATACCTCTGACAAAGATTTCTAATGTTGCCCCATTTAAAATGACAATTGAAATGTGGAAATTAATGAAAGGCAGAATTTGTGAATTAAACCAACCTAAGCCTGCACGGCCAGATAGCATTCCTTCCGCCCAGCCACAGTAGATTGCTTTCCCATGAGAAAAGTGTGAACATTGGCCTTTGACCTCAATCATACATTTTATTACTCTGATTTTGACCTTGTCCCCAGTAACAGGTCTGGGCAATAAAAACAAATTCCACCCATTTACAACTTCTGTCTCTAAGCTTGGGCTGCAGTGTTCTCCTCTCCAATAATCAAATCTCCCTATCAGCCAGGAGAAGGAAATGTGCACCTTTAGAGACTGGATATCTGACAAATGGGAAAGGCAGATGCCAGAAGGACTCAAAGGGGTGGGACCTGGTCATAAATGGCCCAGCCAAAAACTGTAACTTCAAAGAGTCTTTGAACACTTACACAATGACAACCACAATTCTCAGTAGTCATAAATGGACTAGCCAGATGCAAGCAAACTAACATTATATGACACCATCTGTTTTATTTTCAGACAAAAGAATTGGAGTTACCATATCAGCTGAATGTAAAACAATAATGTGATGTTTATTTCATTATGTAAATTAGAAGCATCTGAATATTTTGTGCACAAAGGTTGCACCTCACTCATTCATATATCATAGCATCTGTGTTGGTGTGCCGGTTACTCTGAAATGGGAATGGAATTTTTGTGTAAATATTTTAGAGAGCAAAATACAAAAATCTGTAGCAAACACATGCCATTTCTTGTTGAGATCAGACTAGCATTAGTGGATTCCTCTGAGTGAGATCGTTCTGATGAACTGATTAGTAACATGATCCCAGCCCTAGAGAGACACACCTCTATCTTCTCTGAAATCTCGCCCTCCCCACGCCATCTTGTTCCTGGTAATAGAACCTCTACCTGTCCTTCCACCTTTCTCCTCCTTCTCTCCATGCTCCTTCCCAGAATTCCTCAAACTACTACAATTTAGCCATCCACTAAGATCCCCAGGATACCCCTGCTCCCCACCCCTGTGAAAAGAAATGTTGACACCCACCTGTGCTGGCAATCTCGCATGATCCATCATCAACACTTCACTCACTTCTGGCATCTTCCTATCAGAATTTAAGACCTCCTTCATGAAGTTGCTCCGTAAAAAGGCCTACCTTGCCCCTCTTGACCCGACCAACTACAGACCCATCTCGAATAAACACTTTATAGTCAAACTAGCTCAATGAGTGGCTTACTCACAACTATGCCTCTTTGCAGAATCCAACAAGATGCTAGACACTGCTCAAACAGTCTTCACACCATTATGAGGAACAGAATCCTGCTTAGTTTCCATCTCGGATGATCGAAAAAGACACATCAACTCAGATGGATGTGCTGCCCTGATCCTGCTCATCCTCTCAGAAGCATTCAATACCATAGACCACTCCATCCAGACCAAGAGACTATACGCACTCTAGGCATCAGAGCTATAGCTCTGACATTGATATCCTCTTTCCTCTCCAACAGATCACAAATTGTACATTTGCCTCTGTTCTCCTCGGTACCCTGCCACAGGGGTACCATAATGTGCCTCTTTCTCCCTTCTCATCTTCAACCTCTACCTGAGCCCACTGGCTGCCCTCATTTCAGCTCATGGTTTATCAAGATTTAACTATGCCGCAGACACCCAACTCATCTTCAAAATCTCAAGTAGGCCTTCCTCTATCTCCCACGATTTTGCAACCTGCTTCTCCGAGAACGAACAATGGATGATGGCCAATCACCTTCCACTCAACTCAGGCAAAACCGAGATCATGCAATGTGGGAAAACTGCCATTTTCCCTCAATCCACCTCCTGACCCCCCTCTCTAGGCAAATCCCCCACCTTCAACACAGTAAACACTCTGTGACATCACATCAAGTGGCAAAAAACTTTACCTCCACATACGCATCTTTCACTGCATTCCTCCTTTTCTGATCTTTCCAAAGATTCACCAATATTTTTTAAATCATCTTTTCACACCTCGTCTATTTACTTATTTTAATAGTTTTTTTATAACATGCCTAATACCATACCTGAGTTCGGTTTCTAAGCACAAATCCAGGATTCAAACCTCTGTTGCTCCGCGTGGTCTTGCTTCCAAGACGAGCGTGTTGCCCCTGTGCTATCCTCCAACTATGCCAACACATTATACTTAGGAGCTCCAGCCTCACAGCTGAGAACTTCAAGGAATGCAAAATGCTACCACAAGACTCCTCCTAGTTTTAGATCCTAGAGAACCCCTCTGAATGCTCGACTGGTTTCCGATCAGTCAGCAGGCTTTCTTCAAGGTGATGTGTATTACTCATCGAGCCTTGTACAACAAAGGAAGTGAATACCAGCAGCCAAGGATTACTTACTACAGGCCAAGCAGAATCGATCTCAGCATGTCTACTTGCAATTCCAGTAAAAAAATCAACTCGTAATGGGGCACCCACAATCTGGAGCAAATCAACTCGTAATGGGGCACCCACAATCTGGAGCTTTGTTCCTGTACCCATCCGGCACAAAGAGGATCACCTCAACTTCAGGAAAGAATTCTCAAGACTTGGTTCTGCCTCCCCCCTGCACCTGTGCATATGTAATCTGAGCCACTTGCCTAACATGCCCCCTCATCAACATCTTCCACTCTACTAATTTGACTGACCACTTCCTCCTCACTATTCCTCCCTCCCCTTGTGCCTCCTCCCGTTTCCGCTCCTTCCAACTCCTGGCACCCCTCCACTGGAACTACTTACCTCTCTCAATCTGCTCTATTCCTACCATTTCCTCTTTCTGCACATCTCTTAAGTGTCTCCTTCTCCATTCCCCGCCATGATACCCCTCCCCTTTTTTCTTGCTCCCCTCCTCCCACCCTTTCCCTCTTCCCTCCTTAAGCATCTCCCTCCATTTCCCCCTATCCCATCCCCACCCCTTCATTTCCCTCCTCCTCCCACCTCCTTCGCTCCCTCTTCCACCTAGATATATTCCACTTCTCTCCCCTTCCCTCTATCTAATTGCTCTACCTAATGTTTTGTTGTCTGATTCAAGTTTGTAATGCTTCTATTGTTACTGTTATTATTATGTTAATTGTATCCTGTTGTTGTTATATGTGCAGCGCTTTGGTGTAAAGCGCTATATAAGCCTAATGAATACAATACAAATACAATACTAATTCTCAGCGCTCCCTCACATAACCTACACAACCCATCTATAAGCCTTCCTTTTGCACCAAGCAATATGGTCTAGGCAGTCAGAACACTCCCATGCAGGTAATCAGACACCATGGGGGACTTTGGTAGGTGAGTAATTGAGGGGGATTTGTGAGTGGTGTCTCCGAGAGGACTGGGCACTACTGAAGACCAGCAATGGCATGGACGATGAGCTTGATTTTCCATAGGGGACTATGCGTTATCACCACCATGCTTGAAGCCAAAATAGTATTTTCTACTCTACATGGATGGTACAGACAAGAAGACTTACATGTCTGTGTCTTATCTAACACTTGAAAAACAAAAGAGGTGATGACTGGAAGGTTTAGAATAAATCTTAACCTCTGTCATTAATCTGGGCAACTCTCCAGACCATCATTATTCACCTTGCAAGCCATTACAAAAGGGAAAAGACCATATGGAAATTAGGATTGGTTCCATCCGCAAAGGGGTAGTCCAGCCCGAAATGCTAGACCACAATCATCCCCTGGCATGTTTCAAACTAGTTTGGCGTCGTCAGTGAGGAGTAACTTGGGTCTCCAGGCCCAGTAGGCACAGGACCCACGTCTGGTCATACCCGTCCCACTCGGGGTGCCAATAGCAAAACCTGGCCTAGCAGTTCGGGCTGTGCTGCTACCATTGGTGGCATTACCTGACTGATTTGCATATGGTTGAACCGCTTTTGCAAAGGCACAGATGGACTAAAAAATGGTGGTGTGGAAGTTTGCCCAGAGCAATGCCATTAGTTCAGATTCATTCAAAACCTTCCACCCATCACTTTTGTGGTTATAGTTTTTCTCACTATGTGAGAGAGAGTATGCCCAGACGTGGGTCCCTTGCTCGCTGCGCCATAGAGAACCAAGCTGCACCTCACTGATAGGGCCCAACAATGCCGAAACATGTCTGGGGATGCTTGTGTTTCCATGCAGAGGGGACCTGGACTAGCAGTTTAGGCTGGGCTGCTACCATTGGTGTCAGTACCTGACTGATTTGCATATGGTTGGATCCCTTTTTCAAAGGCACACACGGGCTGAAGAAACAGTGGTGTGGAAGGTTCCCAGAGCAACACCAGTGGTTCAGATTCATTCAAAACCTTCCACCCATCACTTTTGTGGTTATAGTTTGTCTCGCTATGTGAGAGAGGGTATGCCCAGATGTGGGTCCATTTCTCGCTGCTCCATAGTCTAAACAATCTGCACCTCACTGATGAGGCCCAACAAGCCCAAAACATGCCTGGGATTGCTTGTGTTTCTGTGCAGAGGGGACCGGGCCTAGCAGTCCAGGCTGGGCTGCTACCATTGGTGGCAGTACCTGACTGATTTACATATGGTTGGACCCCTTTTGCAATGGCACAGACAGGCTAAAATACAGTGGTGTGGAAGGCTGCCCAGAGCAATTCCAGTGGTTCAAATTCATTCAAAACCTTTCATCCATCACTTTTGTGGTTATAGTTTGTCTGACTATGTGAGAGAGGGTACACCCAGACGTGGGTCCATTGCTTGCTGAGCCATAGTGGAACCAAGCTGCACCTCACTGATGATGCCCAACAAGGCCAAAACATTTCTGGGGTTGCTTGTGTTTCCATGCAGAAGGGACCTGGCCTAGCAATTTGGGCTGGGCTGCTACCATTGATGGCAGTACTTGGCTGATTTACATATGGTTGGACCCCTTTTGCAAAGACGCAGACAGGCTAAATAAGGATGTGTATAAGTTTCCCAGAGCAGCACCAGTGGTTCAGATTCATTCAAAACCTTCCACCCATCACTTTTGTGGTTATGGTTTGTCTCACTATGTGAGAGAGGGTATGCCCAGACGTGGGTCCATTGCTCGCTGTGCCATAGTGGAACCAGGCTGCACCTCACTGATGAGGCCCAACAAGGCCGAAACATGTCTGGGGTTGCTTGTGTTTCCATGCAGAGGGGACCTGTCCTAGTTGGCCAGGTCCCCTCTGCATGGAAAGCAGTTCCGGCTGGGCTGCTACTATAGGTGGCACTACCTGACTGATTTGCATATGGTTGGACTCCTTTTTCAAAGGTGCAGACGGGCTAAAAAATGGTGGTGTGGAAGGTTGCCCAGAGCAACACCAGTGGTTGGATTCATTCAAAACCTTCCACCCATCACTTTTGTGGTTATAGTTTGTCTCGCTAGGTGAGAAAGGGTATGCCCAGAGGTGGGACCATTTCCCGCTGCCCCATAGTGGAAACAATCTGCACCTCACTGATGAGGCCCACCAAGCCTGAAACATGTCTGGGTTTGCTTGTGTTTCATGCAGAGGGGACCCGGCCTAGCAGTTCAGGCTGGGCTGCTACCATTGGTGGCAGTACCTGACTGATTTACATATGGTTGGAGCCTTTTTGCAATGGCACAGACAGGCTAAAAAACAGTGGTGTGGAAGGTTGCCCAAAGCAATGCCAGTGGTTTAGATTCATTCAAAACCTTTCACCCTTCACCTTTGTGGTTATAGTTTGTCTCACTATGTGAGAGAGGGTATCCCCTGACATGGGTCCATTGCTCGCTGCGCCATAGTGGAACCAAGCTGCACCTCACTGATGAGGCCCAACAAGCCGAAAACATTTCTGTATTTGCTTGTGTTTCCGTGCAGAGGGGATCCAGCCTAGCAGTTCAGGCTGGGCTGCTACCATTGGTGGCAGTACCTGACTGATTTACATATGGTTGGACCCCTTTTGCAATGGCACAGACAGGCTAAAAACAGTGGTGTGGAAGGTTGCCCAGAGCAATGTCAGTGGTTCAGATTCATTCAAAACCTTTCACCCATCACTTTTGTTGTTATAGTTTATCTCACTATGCGAGAGAGGGTATGCCCAGATGTGGGTCCATTGCTTTCTGCGCCAAAGTGGAACCAAGCTGCAGCTCATTGATGAGGCCCAACAAGGCAGAAACATGCCTGGGGTTTCTTGTGTTTCCGTGAAGAGGGGACCTGGCCTAACAGTTTGGGCTGGGCTGCTACCATTGGTGGGAGTACCTGACTGATTTGCATATGGTTGGACCCCTTTTGCAATGGCACAAATGGGCTAAAAAACTGTGGTGTGGAATGTTGCCCAGTGCAATGCCAGTGGTTCAGATTCATTCAAAACATTCCACCCATCACTGTTGTGGTTATCTCACACTTGATCATGGCATTTGCATGCCATCTGCATGTTAGCCATCGAGGCAGGTGTCCTGCAGACAATGTACAGTAGAGCCCTCAACTCTAGACAGTTTCCCTGGGGATTGACAGGCTTCTTACATTACCCTCACCCTCTCTCTTACTGCAACCCCTAGAATACAGCTGAGTCCCACAGACAATTTAGTGGAGCTGTCACATATTAACTGACATAGCACTCTTCCTTATGTCTTTCCAATATGCGCTGCATGAAAGAATTGCTTTAATGTAGTCCTCTCTGTTTACCACCAATTTGACAATAAAAGTTTGCATGCATTGTACAGCTCCTGTCATTTACATGTTTGCTCAGACCACTGTCTTCTGAACGGTGTTCATCCATCACAGTGCTTCGAGGTCATACCAAGGGCAGTAGGCAATATACAAATATAAAATAACATTACATGTGAGGAATATGATGTTTTAGACTGTTACAATTGTTTAAAGTAGAAATCTAAAAGATCACAGCACATCAAGCGTGGGGGAAACTGGGTGTAGATGTTACGCCCATTAGACTTCCTTCTTCATTAATATTCCAATTGAGTATGGAGGGGATGGTTTAGTGTGATGTCACTTTTGGATCACTGTCCAATCACATACACTGACAAATTATATTAGATAAATGATACACACCTCTAATGCGAGTGCTTTCTGATCTATAAAAGTCGTCACCCAGAGGTTATAGACACTAACTCGCTCACTCACTGACTGGCTGACTAACAGAAGGAGAGAAAGGAGAATTGATAATAACAGAAAGGTGAATGAAATAGATTGCCGCTCATTTTGGATCATAAGCAGAACCCTCCTAAAGAGGCCCACCTGAAGTTAAAGTCCCAAGCTTTCTCCAGTGGAAAATACAGCAGACAGACCCCATATTTATGACTGAGCCCACCTGTTCATAGATGGGTAAATTGAACCAATCCTCAAGAGGGTGCCCACCCGTCTGTGAGACAGCCAAAAGAAGGTCCTATGTGAGTATAATGCCAAGGGGAAATTTTATTGCAAGGGGAGGTATCATTTTGAGGAGAAATATACTCCAAGGGGAATAGATGAAATCCTGGCCACTTTTTATTGCTGTAAGTACCGGGGTAGGTATATAAATTGATGGTACACCCAGAGAAATGAATACATATTTCAAAAGTGTATGCGCTTTTGGAATTATACATTTGGTAGAATAGATCAAATGATTTGTATACTGGGAGACCCTGTCTCCTTCTCTGTGTAGTGATCAGACCCAAAGGAAGTATTCTGGGAGTCAAAAGGATATCTGACCGTGTACATTCCTAGAAAACTAAGGCAATTGAAGTCATTTTGGGTACATCACCAAGGAGTATCCTGTTATTAGTCCTGAGCTGCACAAGACAAAATACAAGGTTTATTAACTGCTACCCATTTTACTGCCTTTAAAATGCTGTTTGACAATGGGAAATGCACTCTTTTATGTGGTAATGCTGTAGAAGCAGCATTGAAGGTTATCTTGCAGACATACATTTGATTTTGTAATGGATTCACATACAGGAATGTTAAGTAGCATTTCTTTTAATTGAGTGTTCTAGAAAACTGTTTGAAATTCTGACATGTTCATTGAGAGGGGAGGAGATGTGTATTGTTCACTGAATAATAAGTACAGAGGTTTGTTTGGGCAGGGATATTCTGATTTATTTTGCTTTCCTATAAAATAACTATTTTATCCTGATCCCTCATACACTGTTCAACGCATAGTGGATATGCGCTCAGGATAAATCAAATATCCATATAGTGATTTGTGTGCTTCAAATTGATGTTGAAATTTTATAAATGCATAATTTGTTTTTGTTTAAATTAATACATGTATTTCAATTGTATTCATAAATAGATCTTCTGTGAAACCCTGTGTTCTCTTGTCCCAAACGGGGGTGGGCGGTAGTTGTAAGGAAACAATATTATTAAGTTGGGGGTTCCAGGTTCACAAAATGAACTTTATCACAGAAATGAAAATTGTGCATGTATGGTTTGGGGTGGGTGGAAAATGTTCCTGAAATGGTTGTCACCAAATTTAAAAATCCTATAAAACTGGAGGTTCCAATTAGATATGATTTCTGTTATTACTAGTGTCTTTGCAACAGACACCTATTGAACTGAAGTTGTGTAAAGCTCGCAAAATGGGTATCGAAGTGTTTACTGCATTTTAATTACATGCTATTGACATCACAGCCTCATAAGGAGATACTAAGGTATGCACAGAAGTCTAAAAGTTGTGTGGAATAGCTCCAACTTTGAATTTGGAGTTGGCATTGACTGAGTGACAGTGGCAAAATGGAGTTCACTGATATTAAAATATGGAAAATAGAAATGATCGAAATAATTGTGTCTGTTGGTACAGATAAATCAGATGAAAAAGTCCCATTAAATCAGTGCCTACGGAGGCTATATTTGACTTCAACTGTAAAAGAGGAAAACTGTAAACTGATATGCTACTCTGCAGACCTGTATTTTTACCTCCAAATGGTGGAGAGCAGATTAGCAGACAGAGATGTTCAGATTAAACAGTGCCATGAAGCGGCCCAGAAACATTCTGAGAAGCTGCTGAGAACTAAACAATGGATTAATGACAAACAAGAAGACATTTGCAGTTGCAAGAAACACTAAAGGAAAGTCAGGTTTCCATAATGCAAAAGCAAAATGTCATTGATCAAACAAAAGCTGCAATTAAGACATATCATGAAATGCTGCAGAAGCAAGAGACATAGTTTTTGAATCTTCATGACACTTATAATCAGTGTAGGGTTGCCCGAAACAAGATTCAGGGAAAATTCAATGATCAGTAGATTATAATGATGCATTAGACAGCACATTGTGGAAATAAAACAAATGAATTAACAAGAGGTTGAGTCTAAAACTGAATTTGATCAAATTGAGAATCTTAGTGTCATAAAACAACAGAGATCAGCCAGCAAAAGAACATGATGCTCTAGTTCTTAAGAAACAGCAGCTGATTCAAAAAGTAAATCACGTACTTGAAAATGAGGTTTCAGCCAAGTCTCTTCCCGAGAACTTTCTAATATAAAAGATGCACATTTGCTCATACAACACTAATTGGAACAAATCGAGACTGGCCTAAAACAGGCCTCCAAAAAAAATAATCCTTTGAAAAACAAATGCTGCACTGGCAAGAGAGAAATCCTGAAAGGTCTAGCATAATCGGAAATTGCCAGCATAAGTATACATTGTAGAGGAGGTCCCAAATAAAGCCTGCACTCCAATCACCAATTTTGAAGTACCAGGAACATTCACACCAAAATATGTGACGTATGATGAGCAAATAAACCAGCAGAGATCTGCAGTAGGGCTCTGCCCAGTATCCATCAGAAGAGCAACGCCTATTGAAGTACCAATACCCAGACAACCAGGGACAGTAAGGTATCCATTGAGAAAACCCTACCAACAAATGAGACGAAATGAAGATTGCCTAAGTACCGTCCTGGAAGAAACCAAAAAGTCCTTAATGGAAGACGAATGGTGACGTCACGAGAGCCCGGACAGACTCACAGATAGAAGAAATGACAACCAAAAAATGACACACAGAGACGAAACACCAAGAATAAAGATATTGTGAACCCAAAGGAAGAGAACGATGTTGAGACACAAAGAAGCTTAAGCTGTAAGCAGGATGAAGATATTCAACCAGCTAATGCCTGTACATATGCTTGGAACCGCAAGAAAGCTAAGAAAACAGTGCAGCTTACTATGCTAAGTAGAAAAATAGCACGGCAAGCGCCATTATACATAATCTACCTCAAAACGAAGCACATTATTATAAGTGCGATTCCACTTTGCACGAAAAGCAGAATCAACTCAGGTTACTAGAGGCCAAACAAGACAAGATTCATATTCTAGCAAAATGAGAAGAGATGGCTGAATCGAAACTCAGCAGATGCAACTCATGCCAGGAGAGCCAAGGTCATACCAATAGAAGGAACGAACAGGAGCTACATCTAATTGAAACTTAAGAACAGAATATCCTGTCTTTGAAAGGTCAAGATAAGGAAGCATAGGCAAGTGGCAAGCCGAATAACAATTAAATGCACAAATTGAGAGAAACTAGGCAAATTCACAGTGTCTGCATCACATGACAATCCGAGCGAGGAGAAGCACGAGTTCACACCTATGCTTGGCATCCACCCAGGAAGAGATATCAGAACTTTCCCAGACAGAAGATGCAGTTTTGAGGCCAACCACAGTAACATAATTGACACATAGTTATGTTATGTTATGTTATGTTATGTTATGTGCATTTGTGTAAGCGCACGTTCGCCCAAAGGCATCTTGGCACTAAGGAGGGAGAGACATGCTGTCAGGAAGTAGTTATAAAAGCAGAGCTTTTAGTTTCCAGCGGAAGACAAGGTGATCAGTAGTATCATGCAGCAAATGGGTTGAGTATTCCAGGCTTGAGCAGCAGCCACTGAAAAGGCACACCCTCCCTTGCGAGCCAGTTTAAAGCGAGGTACGGCCACCCGCCGGGCAGTTTGGGAGCGTAGAGTGAGAGCAGGAAGGTAAGGGGTGAACTTAACTTGCAGATATTCCGCTCCCACACCATAAAAGGCCCGATGGACAATACACATGGATTTAAACATAATCCGCTGGGCAACAGGGAGCCAGTGTAATTGTCTAAGCAGGGGAGTCATATGTGCTCCAAAGGGAGGATGAAAGATGGATCTCGCAGCAGCATTTTGGAGTAGCTGTAAACGTCTAATGAGGTAGCCCGGTTGGGCCAAATAGAGTGAATTACAGGTTTCCAGTACGCTGAGAATTAAGGCTCCCACCACCGGGGCCTGGCAGGCTACTGGAATAAACGGAAGAACCTTCCGAAGCACCCGGAGTTTAAAGTGGCCAGACATGCAGACCACGCCAACCTGCTCATCCATGGTCAGAGTGGCAGAAAAACTAACTCCCAGGTTCTGAACCGATGAAATAGGTATGGGGAGAGGCCCCAGTGATGACGGCCAGAAGTCGGGTGTCCAGTGCAACTGAGCGGTAAAGGTCCCTACCACCAGAACCTCGGTCTTGCTACCATTCAGCTTTAGCCAATTGTAGGTCATCCAGATTCCAAGTTCCTCCAGGCATTTTTTTTAGCCTACTAGCTGTATCAGATTTTGTCAGGTCCATACGGACCAGAATCTGGGTGTCATCAGCATAAGAGTAAAAACAAAACCCATGAGATTGGATGAGGAGCAGGAGATATCTTAGGTAGATATTGAATAGAATGGGGGACAGTGCCGAGCACTGAGGGATCCCACAACAGAGGGGGGCAGGTATAGAGCAGAAGAGAGGAAGAGAGACTGACTGAGAACAGTCGGTAAGAAAAGCTCTAAACCAATGAAGGACTTGGCCGGAGATGCCAGCCTCCATAAGACGGAAGATAAGAAAAGAGTGGTCGATGGTGTCGAAAGCAGCCAACAGATCTAATAGCAGGACTGCTCCGACACCGCCCTGGTCAACCAGGTGCAGAAGATCATCCATCACTGAATTAAGAACAGATTCAGTGCCTCTGCCCAGCCGGAGGCCAGATTGAAATGAATCAAGAAACTTGGAAGATTCCAGAAATTTAGACAGCAGGGGAGATACCAGGGCTTCTAAAACCTTCATTAGGAAGGGGAAAAGTGAAGTAGGACGGTAGTTGACCATCACTTTAGGGTCCAAAAAGGGCTTTTTGAGCAGGGGAATCACTAGTGCATGCTTAAGTGGACCCGGAATGGTTCCAGTAGAGAAGGAGACGTTATTTGCCGAGGTTCTACGATTAATTAAATCATCAGATGTCTCCTGTAAGAGGTATAGCATCCATAGGTGAAGCAGATTTGAGTTTTTTATAATGGATAGGACTCGCGTGTTGGAGAAAAGAGGAAAGGAGGACGACAAACCTGTTATAGGGGGAGGTTCACCGGCACTGGGGCAGCTTTAATTGCAGCTGCTTCAGTGGCAATGTTGTCCTGAATGATCGTAATTTTGGAAAGGAAGAAAGTAGAGATGGAATCACAGAGCTCTTGAGAGGGCGGAACTGCATCTTGTCCTATTTTAGGCGTGGAGAGGGATTGGACCAAATTGAATAGCGCCTTAGGTTTATTAATGGCTCCCTCCACCGTCTGAGCGAAATTAGCTTTGGTAGAGATTTTTTGAGTTGGCGGAGTAACTATGATGCTATTTTCTCTCAGGTTGCCTACAACAGAGTTTGCTGTCCCTGAGTTTTTGAGAGAACCAGGGGTTCCTGAGGGCGACTGCGTTATTTGCACATTTTGTAAGGTGCCAATGCATCAGCTGTCATGGTGAAAGCATCTTGTAATGTGGTGAGAGAGCAACTATCCACAGAGTTACAGTATGATTGCAGTAGATCAATCAGTTGAGATTTAGGGACCCCTTTCCAACTACATCTATGAATGGGTGGTATCAGAGTAGCAGAAAAAGGGGCTTCAAGGGGAATAGAGAAAGGGACCAGGGAGTGATCTGTCCATATAGGAGGGATGGGTATATCAATATCCGCATTGGAGAAGGGAGTAAAGATAAAATCTAGGATACCGCCACCTTTGTAAGTAGGGGTGAGAACCCGTTGACATAGGTCTAAATCAGCCATTAATAGTGTGAAGTTGGCGACCAGTCTAGTGGTGGCAGAGTTGATTGATTTTTGAAGGAAGGGCTTAGACGCCCACTTGACAGTATTCAGTAATCCCCTCACTCCGTTAACATATACAGATATAGTACCTATATTAAAGTTACCTTTCCCTAGCCAATAGAATTGCATGTTAACTTTTAAGTGTAACACGTCAATTATGACGAGTTTTGAGTATAAATGTCACTGTTTGAATGAAGTTCGTTGGACTGCTGATTGCCATGATTCCCCGTTTTTTGTACTTGTCATTGAACGGACTCCCTTTGCCAAACCATTGAGTTGTCCTTATTGATTGGTGTTAGAGTAATACATCTGCACCCCCATCCATCTCAAGGTTCAGCTATCTCGTCTTAAAGTACTTCGGAGCAAACCTCGGCTCTATGGGCCAGCCGGGGGTCTCCTGAGTACACTTGGTAGCAGAGATCTGATGGTTATCGATAATCAATTATTGATTTGAAAAAGACACCTATTGACCGTCGACATAAAGTAACTCTAGGTCTTCTGCAATATCACAAGTCCTTTGCCATTCGGCTGAGTAGATTGTGAAGCTCCCCGTAGACAGTGGTAGTGTAAAGAGACTGCAGACAGGGCCTGAAGGGACACGTGGTCCCCACGCATCCCTTCCCATTCCTACCAGCAGCTGAAGGGATGAAAAACTGAAGAATGCGGTAACGAACACAGTGATCCTGAGGGTCCAGGGAGGGTCCAAAGAGGAACCATGCAAACGGTGAGCGTGTTCTGGCAAAAGTGTATGCTCTAGAACAAGTAACGGGTGGGAAAAAACTTAAAATAGTTAGAAGTAGAGAAAACTGTATATATATATATATGGGGATAATGACTCAGGAATAATTAAATAAATAAAGGTTACCAGGGAGGACACCCGAGAAGAGAGAGGTTACCGGGGCAGACACCCGAGAAGTGAGAGGATTCGCCTTATTCCTACACTGTTAATACAAGCGGCTAGAAGAAACATGTATCCAGAGTGCCAGCTAAAGGGGGGAACGATTAGACTACCACAACGGTTAAAGACGTTGTGAAAGGGGTACGTTTAGACTCCATGAAGGGGTAATGATTAGAGGCAGAGATAACTGTGACCAGCTGGTGTCCGTCTAGTCTGTCAAGTGTCTGTCTTACATGTTTTTTGTTGTGACGTCATATGTAAAAAATAAATGTATTAGAGAAGACTGATTTAAATTGTATGCAATTTAATAGCTTAGATAAAATTGCATATGAATTGATGTTTTTTGAGTAAATCAGAAGGTAACATTTTGTGAAAATTTGGATTGGAGCTTGCAGTGTCTGGTGCTCGCTCATATTGTTGGAACTGTTTAAGACACACGAAAGTGTTGACCAGTGTTATATAAGAGGAAAGGGAATAGATTTAAAGAATGGAGAATATAACTCCATTGACACACTTATGCAAACAGTTGCCGAAACACACACCCAAACTAAAGAAATATAGTACAGAGTGGGTTAAAGGGACTGCCCACAAGATGTTTATGCCATGGCCACAAGGTGTGTCCTTATCTAAAGCTGTTTTACAACATATCATGACAAATTTGCATGCCACAAACACAGGCAAAAAGCTAGAAAAATGCCTCGCTGCCCTGGAGCTTTAGAAAATGTATGAGCAGGGAAAGGAGGAAGAGCCGCCAACAGATTGGATACTCAATGTATGCACAGCACAGAGGGGGGTGAGACGCCTATCGCGCCACCTACCCCATCCGAAACGAAAGTTGAAGAAAGTAAAGGCGAGGGATTATACCTGCTGAGAGAGCTCAAAGCAGCCACGGGGTATAGCAACCACGCATACGAGTCACCTACAAAATGTAGTGACGAAAATCAAGGGAAAGATAAGGATAAGGATATTACCTCCATAGTCCCACGGGACAAGGGGAGACGCGATGAAGAAAGAAGAGATCAGACACAGACAAGTGCATCTCTCGACAAAGAGAGAGAAGGGAAGAGATGAAGGGAAACGGAGATAGAACTGATGAGATAGCATTCGCAAAAGACTAATGGATGGGAGGGCACATTTTATTGAAACTTGATGGCAGAGGCATTGATGACGCAAAACCAAGGGAAAGGATAGAGGATGTACAGGGAAAGGCAAAAGAGAAGGAGTTAACAGACGAAAGAATAAGAAAGAAAGACAGACAAAGGCGAGAAAAGCTATATCGTGAAGAGCAAAAGAGACAGCTCAATGGCAATCCAAGAGCAGCCAATGATCAAGACAGACAGAAACAGCAGAGGTTAGAGGAAGAGCAAATGATACCTGACAAAAGAATAAAGAGACCAAGAGATGAGGGAATTCGTAGGGGAGATGAACGTAGAAATTAAAAGAGAAAGGAAGAAGACAGGGTCATAGAAGAGGCGAGGAAACGCAAGGAATTCAATGACGATATAGAACATAATCAAAGACAGAGAGCACACGATCTTGAATATCTGGGGAGAGAGGTTAAAAAACCTAATCCAGTAGTAGATAGGGAAGATATAAAAGAATTCTTTCCTGCGTACGATTCAAATATGGAAGATGACTTCGACACCAGAAGCATTGGAGAAATGATCGATAGAATATATGATGAGTTGGGATTAGAACAAACACCCCAAGGGGAGGGAGAAAACGAGCGTCTGGAGAGCACTGAGCTGTACGACACTGAGGATGTCTCGTGAAGTAGTGGGAATAGAGACCTATCCCTGGATAGATTAGAAATAAGTAGGAGTAAGGAGGTCACAAGGAGAGGCACTAGTTGGGGACAGACAATGTCTGACTCGGAAAGGGAAGAGCGCAAGGAAAATGAGGAAGAGAGACAGAGCGAAAGACGATGTCATGACCCTTGCCCCTGGCCCTCACTGGCAAGTCAGCCTTCCAGTTAGGGCCAGGTCAAAGGCCTTAAAACCTCATCCAAGACTCTCTTGGAGTCAGTCATAACCATCATGAAGACCAATATTAGAATTGGACTATTTACTTGGGACTATTTAACTTAGGGGGGGTTCAGCCAACATGGAGGCACACACATAGTTCAGTTACAAGTAACAGAGCTATGCGGTCTAGTCTTTTGGGTGTGGCAGGCCTGGGACTTCTTTACCTGGACTACTTTGGGTATGGCAGGCCTGGGACTACTTTACCTGGACTACTTTGGTTGTGGCAGGCCTGGGACTATTTTACCTGGACTACTTTACCTGAGACTATTTAAACCGCACCCAAACAGCAGAACATACTTTGCGTTATTCTGCTGTGGGCAGCGCAACGCTCACCGTGTCCAGTTCTTTGATGCCAGTTTACCTGAAACCAAGGACCGGCAGAGAGAGAAAGAACACTACGAAACTTACCTGGAACAGTATCCTGTCTTCAATCGATTGCTGACTTCAGTTCTACTCACCTAAAGGTACAAACTCCATCATCCGGCACCGCATGCATCCTGGAATACTATAACCTGGAAAGAGGAGAAAGAAAGAAAGACAGCATTAGTAAGCGTTTACTTACGTTTCCTCCCGAATGAAGAAAGCCACACAATTCTTACCTGGGTAGTCATCTCCTGGAACATTACGGCACTCGGCGAGGAACATCGCAACCTGCAAGCAGACAAAAGACACAGGTTAGCAATATATTAGCAATATAAAAGGCGAAACAGGGCCGCGCATTGCGGATTACTCACCGGACAGCATCACGCACACCGCGCTTTCGCCTACCGGCCCATGCTCATCTTCAAACTGCATGACAACACCAAAATACCTTTCTATACCTAAAAGGAAAGAAGCAAGACATTATTATTCGAACTAAGAGGAACATAAGAACTGCATGTAAAGACTGTAAAGCAGCAAACCTTTGGAGTCGAAGCAGGCCTGGATTCCCACAGGGGGGCTTGCACCAGTGAAGTAACTTGGTCGCTGCTCGCCCCCCACATCAGCGCGCCCCTGCCACGAGGAGCAGGACGGAGAATCCACCTTTTACAATATTTAGGTGAGGAGAAGGCCCAGGGGGGAGGAAGGAGTTGAGGCCAAGGGAGGTGGGAAAACATGAAGAAAATCTGGTATTGAATCCAGCTCTCCTATATTGCAGACCCATCTTTAACCAGAGGCCTTACCAAGGGACCGGGAGAGGGTTTGAGAGTGCAAATCATCTGCCCTGGGGTGGGTGGCGTCCCTGTGGATACCAGGTGAGCGTAACAGACAACTCCCAAGGGAAAAGGGAATAGGATGGTCAGATACTAGCGAGTCTGCACCCGGGGGGATTTAGAGTCAGCCATACAGTCTGACCGACATGAAGAAGTATGTCATGGTCAGAGGGGGTGTCATCACCGTCCTATGTAGACAGGCTCAGGACATTGCCAGGCAGACGGCGATGCAGGAATATTACCCCTGCAATAGACAGCAGAACAATGAGAGAAGAGAGAGAGGTCTATGCATCCCAATTTCTGTAGCTCGAGAAGCGGGGGAGTAAGATCGCAATATATTCCATGGCCACACATGGATCGAGAACATTTGAAAAACAAGCTGCCAATACTGACATCGGGAGCCGGAAAGTGGATACATGAGTTAGAGAAAATGACAGGAGGAAACACGTTAGCCATAGGGGACATTAAGGATCTCCTAGTCGCCATACTTGGTGAGAGAGCAGACGATGTGTGGGCACGAGCAGGATACCACAATTAATACCGTGCACGACGGAGCTCCATTTCACAACTGTAGAGCTGCAGTATGGAAAGCGCTATGAGTACTATACCCAGATACTTCAGATATGGGAGCTATAATGACGCGATAAATGAAGGAGTCTGAAGATCTGTTAATTTACATACAGAATTTTCAAGACGCATGGGTGCTCGAGACTCATGAATCTTGGACGAAATCTATACCTGTGTTTTACCATATATTGTGCCAAGGGCTGCCCAAGCCGGTGCAGAAACAACTCAAGAAATTGGTGGGAATTGAAGCCAAGCCTTGGGCTGAAATACAGTTGACCATTGCACATTATTGTAGACTGCTGCAGGAAAAGAATCACAAAAAGGAAGCCGCTCGAAAGGGTGAGGAAGCGAAATTAGTGCAAATGAAATTGTAAAAATATGCTCTTGAGGGAGCCATGATAACTAGCACAGCTGAATCAAGCATGCAGCAGGTGGCTAGACCACAGCAGAATAATCAGGGCAATACGGGGTTTTATCCCAGGGGAAGAGGATTATGGGGAGGTTTCCAAAACAATCAAGGAGGCTTTCAAAATATGCAAAATTGTAACCAAGATATGTCAAATGGGCAAATGATCCGACCACCGCCAGTATGTTGGCTATGTGGAATGACAGGGCATTTGGCGCGCACATGCAGAAATCAAGGCATGCTGCAGAATGGCCAAGGAACAGGAGCAGGCATTACAAACACACCTGCAGGCTTTCAACAGGGTGTTGCGCAGAATCACACAGTGCAACAACAAGCACCAGGAGTTCAACAAGGTATGCAGCATCAGAGCATGGGGAATTTTCCACAAGGACAATCCCAACAGGAACCAAAGCAACTGTCACAGACAATGAGCATGGGGCAGACTACGAACCCTGGAATGGGAAGTAACAATGGGAAAGGGGTAAATTCACCAGCACACAGTGGGCCAAATTTGTATATGAACTAGGACAGCTCACTGGGAACCCTGATGTGTTCTATCCTATCAGTGACACCAGACCCTCACAGGGAACCTAGGGTAGATGTCGTTATAGGGGATAAGGAATAATCCTTCTTAGTTGACAAGAGTGCAACACGCTCGTGCATACATGAAGGCAAGTTTTCCTTGTCCGGCGAGGCCATAGATACTCTTTTTTTTTTTACAGGAGCTACTAGTTGAGTTCCCTTCACAAATGCACTTCCAGTCCCCATAGGACAATGTGAAATGAAGGTACCTTTATTATATTCTCGGCAGACCCCAGTAAACATTTTGGGTCGAGATTTAATGACAAAATTAAACATGACAATCTCATTCAGGGAGGAGGGCATAGTATGTTCCACTCCAGGAATGCACTACTCAAATGTATGCGAATTGATTAGAACGTACTCAGGACACATAGCCATGAGGGCCATACCATTAGAGCCAGAAATGTTCACATATGGTATGCGTGTGGTTATGGCAGGATGGCCAGGCCTTGCAGACAAAATCATGAGAACCCCTGATGAGTTCTTATTCAGACCCAGAATAACGATGCATGAGGAGAAGGGACAAGTATTTCCATTGATGATACACACGGCTGCAGTGCGAGGGATAGTGGCCTTGACTGATGGTTATGATGATAAGGGCCGACAATGGTGCATAGTAATCGCCACTGAAGAAGGATATCAAGTGACCGTCATCACCGATTACAATCTGTTTGAAGAGAAAACAGATATTGGAGAGACAATGGTGGAAGTGAGTCTCACCTTTTGGGTAAAGATGATTAAAAGAGAAGTACCTCAGAGAATGATGATGGCACTAAGTGGTCCTGAATATTTGGATGATGACATAGCCAAGGTGCCTGTCTCAGTATGGACTACAGGACCCTATGACGTAGGCCTCTTGAAGGGGGTTGGAGAAGTAAAAATGAAACTGAAACCAGGAGCAATTCTCCCAAGAGCGCGACAATATCCCATGCCCAGAGAGGCAGATGAAGGGATTTTGAAGACAATTTCGGCTATGATGGAACAGGGCATTGACCGGAAAAATGCATTTTTCTCAATCCTGTTGCACCGTGACTCACAAGATCTGATGTCATTCATGTTCAGACAAATGCACCTGAAAAGCACGAGGCTGCCAAAGGGGTACTGTGAGTCTCCTTCTATTTTTAACAGAGTCCTGCGGGTGGATTTGAGAAATATCGCACTAGAAAGTGTCATCCTGCAATACGTGGATGACTTCTTAATTTGTATCACAACAGAAGAACAATGCAGGCACGATTCTGTTCAGCTAATGACTATTCTGGCTGAGAAAGGATATCAGGTTGACAAAGAAAGTTACACTATTATCAACAAGAAGTGCTGTAAATAGGCCAGCTGATCTCCCATGAGAGAAAGAAAGTGATCCCAGAAAGGGCAGAAGCCATACTGGACATGGCTACGCCACACACGATAAAACAGATGCAGAGATTTCTAGACCTGTGCAACTACGTTAGGGCATGGGTCTTCGACTACAGCTCTTGCAACAAGCCTTTACTTCAGGCCATAAAGAAGGCCCAAGTAACGAAAGAAAAGATTGAATGGTTTGAGATCATGGAGAAAGGATTTGCTGAACTCAAAAGAGCCATTTGCACAGCCCCAGTTCTAGGGATCCCCAATTATGCAAAGGAATTTTACCTCTTTTCACACACAAATGGCAGCGTTATGACGGCAGTACTCACGCAGAGAACCACGTTGGGGTACAAGCCCCAGGCATACTATAGTGGGAATTTGGACCCAGTGATGAGGGGTCATTTCCCATGTGAACACTGTTTAGCTACCACAGCATTCGCCATAGAGAAGGCTACAACCATTGTGATGGATTGCTCAATGACGTTGTACATTGAGAACTCACTATTTGCCATTCTAGAGAAACCAAAGGGCACATTGACATCTCATAGAGCTTCTGCTTATGAAGTGATCATATCAAATCCATCGATTAAAATAGTCCAATGTAAGATAGTAAACCCAGCTATGTTCATAGCAGAGCCAGTCACTGTAGGAGAGCCCATACATGACGGTGCAAATTATGAAGAATTCTATGATGAAATCCCCAGGGTGAAAGAAAATGCCTTGGCAGAAGGAGAGATCATCTTTATTGACGGGTCTTCGAGGATCGGCCAAAATGATGGGCAAAGATACACAGGCGTTGCTGTGATGAAGCACACAATGAATGGAGAGTTTCGAGTGCTTCTTAGTGCACGAATACCATCTCATTATTTAGCACAGGCTGCAGAATTATTGGCATTAATACTCGCCATTGAGAATCACGCAGACCAGGAAGTAACGGTGTACAGTGACTCCGCCTATGTGACGTTGACAGTACATGTAGGCTTAGCGTGCTGGAAAAGGAGGGGCTACCTCCAAGCAGACGGCACACCAGTGCAGCACACAGCCTTATTGGACAGGCTGATCAAGGCACTACAGCTCCCAGTGGGCATAGCAGTCGTGAAATGCGCGCGCCCACATGAAGGGGACAGATTTTATCTCACGTGAGAATCAAGCAGCAGACACGGAAGCCAAGCGTATGGCATCCAAAAGTGAAACAATCATGGAAGTGGAATTTATCCATGCCAACGAGTGAATGACAGTTACACGAACTGTACCTGAAAGTTAAAATTATTTGGGGCAAACACAGCTAATGGAACTCCAAGGGGAGGCGCCGCAGGAAGAAAACAACCTGTGGAAATGTTGAGGGTGTTCTTTAAACCCCTCTGACAGCTGGTGGCAACAAGACAGCACTGGTAAACCAGTAATGTCTGTAGCCCTATTAAAAATAGCACTGGAGCAGTTCCATTACCCGGCACACATGACAAAAGAGAACCTAGCAGCAACGCTCGCAAAAGACTAGTTCATACCGAATTTAGCAGAGCACGTTACATTCTTTATGGTAAACTGTATAATTTGTCAGCAATTCACGGCCGGGCACACATTAAAAGTAATGAGAGGAGTCATCCCAAGGCCAAATGGGCCTTTTCAACACTTGCATGTTGATTACGTCGACATGATTCAAGTATGTAACAGGTACAGATACTTAATTGTTGTGGTGTGTCCATTCTCTAGATGGATTGAGGAAGGTCCATGTACACACCCAGACTCTAACTGTGTGGCCAGATTTTTTCTTAGAGAAGTGTTCCCCATATGGGGGGTGTGAGAGGTCATGAGGTCAAATAATGGCCCTCACTTTGTCAATGCAGTGTTCGAGCAGATTAGCTTGCTGCTTGGTATAAAGCACAACTTCTCGTCGGCGTATCTTCCACAAGGTAATGGTGTCTGTGAGAAGCTCAACGGCTTGTTAAAGGAAAGGATAGCCAAGTTGAAGCTTACTCTAAAGAAGGGATGGTTGCACTGCCTTCCACTGGCACTGTAGGCACTTCGGAACCAAACCGGGTCTGACCATCATCTTATGCCACACAAGATAATCACAGGAAGAAGAATGAGAACTCCTCTGACACCCCGAGATGGAGCTAGATGTGATGCCCAGTCAACAGGAGACATTTTAGGGTCTGAAATGCAAAACTATCTGAACTGCATGACATCTTGCCTCACTGTAATTTCAGGCCAGCTGCAGCGATGACAAAAAGGTTGCAGAGCAGCACAGAACACAGAAGGAGATACTACAACAGACCAAGTTCAAGGTTTACGTGTTCCATCCGTCTTCCCTGGAGACGCCGTCCTTGTGAGGAATCATACAAGGAAAAAGTGGGACGAGCCAAGATTCAACAGTCCTTTTACAGTGGAGGACTGCACTCCATCCGCAGTGAAAATACAAGGCAGAAGAGCTTGGATTTTTCTCGGCGATATCAAACCCTACATCGGAGAAGGCCCCCTGCCTGCACCCCAACGAGAGGAATCGACGAGTGACAGAGAAGAACCACGGCACGTGCAGACGAAAACCATGACAAGGAAGCAGGACGCATGACCAGCCAAACAATGACAAATAACTTTTTGCAAATTGTGGCTTAAATTGGACACTTCCCCTAAGCAAACAAGGGGATAAGGACATAAAAATGCGACACTCTGTGCATCCTAGTTGCAGGGTGAAGACGAAAATTGCACGCATAAGCCACAACACAGTCTAATGACTTTGAACTTTGGACTGAGGCACACTCAAGCTTTGTTGAGAAAAGAATATGCCAAATTTTGATCGAGGACACTTACATTGGAAGCAAACACAGTATCCCGACTCGTTCCACACCAAGACCCTATTCGTAATCACTTATAGTGTCCCGCAGTACCGACATCACCAAGCATGTTGTCACCTATTTTGATCTAGTGCTAAGATCATACCCGTCATTGGTAGGGAGGCTCACCAGTGTAAATGACATTCTACAAGATCCTGAAAACAAAAATACAATAAGACAACTCCTCATTGGCATTGCCGAACAATACTTCCTGAGTACAGTGAGAAAGAATTGAATGTTCCCAACACAGGCGGAAATAGATGAGCTCATCAACACACTGGTCTTTTGCATAATCGAAGACTGTCCAACTCTTATCGGGAGAACAACAGATACACTCACATTCTTTCGAGACCCAGCAAATACAGAACATTTAAGCCATCTTTTAAATAAAATCATAATTTTAGTTGCACTCCATGCGACCGGACAGTGCAGACATTGTTCACATATAGGAGAAAACATATAATCCCAAACCTCAGCAAGACAGGACGAATGTCCCTGTCACCAGAAGACACCAGGTTGGCCCATAATGTCATCTTTCGCCTAGTCACTGACTTTGTAGAGCTAGTGGGGAGACCAATCGATGTTGAAGTCCTCACTTTCATCAGAGACCCAGCTAATATTGCACAGATGGGAATGCTCCTACACGGAATCATGCTGCAAGTGGAACTCTCTAACAATCAGCGGAGCCATCTGAGGAGATTCTAAAAGCCTTCAGCCGAGGGACAGATCAAGGCAGCAGTGTCAAGAACTCCCTGTGTCCTATTTGTTGCTATTTATTTCTTAATCCTCCGCACTGATCAACGTACACTATGTCCTCAGGACTGAAGCAAATCCGAGGAGTGGATTGGGAGCTTACCTATTTTGAACATGCACAGTAAAGTGTTATTTTATTTTGATTTTTCCCATAGTCTAGCAAAGGAACTGTATCCTGACATAAGAGACAATTTGTCACTCGCGAGAGGGGGACACTTGTGGAACACCTGACACTCTTAAACTCAGAACTCAGAAGACAATAGTTGTTAATGGACTAATAACATTGACATTTGGTGAATGATAGAGATGGGGGTCGAGAGCAGCAATCTGGTCCTCATACAAGAAGAGAGGCACCCCCGGTTCTCTGGAAGAAAATGCTGCCGCCTGACCTACAGGGGCATAATGTATTTGTGTATCATATTCATCATTGTTTTACTGTCAGAACTGCATTCTTTATTGGTGCACAAAGCGCTCCAATTTCAGTGCACCCACCTAATGATGGACGCATAAAACCCACAAAAGCACCCAGACCATATATAATCATTCTAGTCCCTAGAAGATCTGACGGTGGAGTGAATGAACTTGAAATGGATGTGATTAGCAATGATACACACACACTTGTGGTCACGAACAAACAAAAAGGCAAGAGACAGGGTCGGCAAGGAATGAATGAAGTAATATCACTGACAACTACACTTATGCAAACACTGAATGCACACGAAACAGGTCTAGTGTCGATGACTGCAGAACCACAAACCAAAGCATTAGAGAAGAAGAGACTGCCTGCCATAAGAAACTCCACAGCAGATGTTGTGAGAAAACAAGAAGAGTTAAAACAAAAACCAACAGAAGCAGTTATATCAGAAACTCTTAAGAAAACAAGAGCCAACTCTGAGAAACTCTCTGCACGGACACAACTAATAGTAGACTCATTAGTTCCGCAAATAGCCAGAGCAAGGATACTGCAAGAGGAACTGAAGAACATAACCAGAGACTGTATTTCCAAGCACATATGTTCCAACGCAAGGGACAAGTACCAGTTCTACAATACAACCATACACCAGACCAGTGTCAGGCTCGTTGGCATGGGCATTTGTAACCAGCAGGAGAAAGATGTATGAGGAGAGGAAAAGAGCTGCCAGACTCTTGTCCACTCAAATGGTGCAGATGAGGAGGCCTGCACCATGGAGCAGGATACCTGATAATCCTCCAGCAAGAAAAAGCCATACAGATGCATTCAGGGATATAGTCATAGCCAACTACAGGAAAACATTAAGAATCAAGAGAAGCATGAATGGAGATGACAATGAACTGAACGACTACCTAGGCAGCACAGCACATCTGGGAAACAACATTTGGTACCAGCACATGAAGGAAGTTGGAAGACGGAATTCAGAAGGGGAATGCTTTGTTTGCGCACTCCTACCATATAGCATGGGGAAGTCCAAGATCTTTGAAGCTGTAGAAATCGATGTCCCGACAGCACATTGTCTGTCACATGAAGCAATGTGCAAGACCAGAGGCCAGTTCATGGGTAGTGATGCCTCATTAATATGGGCAACTGAAACAGCCTATCCCGACAAAGATATTATGTTCATGACATTAAGACAAAAAACAGAGCTCAAACTAAGAATCATGTGATCAGGTACGAGAAGCCTGGAGTTAAAGGCGTAGGAATAAGATGCGAAGTGGACCCGAGACTAAATGTCCAAGGAAAAACTCCAGAGGAAGCCGAAAGTGGAAGAACAGAGCCCAAATGCAGATTTGGGGAACAGTGCTTTCACAAGATGGGTGGGAAAAAGTAGTGGTGATTTGCAGAGCCTGGGTTATCACTGGACTCCACAAAGAAACTGTTGACTTCATGCAGAACGGCTGCAAGCCCTTGTGGCCGAAACTTGCAAAACTATTGACATGGGTCGAAGATAGAGGAGGACCCTTGCAGATAGTGCCAGTAGAAAGCCTCAGGAATAATGGCACTAGAAAAATGGGAGAGAATAAGAACTGTGGACGAGTTTTTGACGCTCCAGGAATGTTACATGGAACTGCAGTGATTATGGATCATTATTCGGGTTATGGATCCAAAGCATACATCAGACTGCCAAGAGACTGGGGAGGCATATGCACGATAGTGCACGTCCACATTCCAGCATTGGTGATCCCGAAAAGTAACCTGAATATTGATAGTTTCCCGAGAGCAGATGCTCACCTGAGGAAAAAAAGATCTGTGGAACTGCTGACGCGAATGAAGAGAGAAAATTATTTCTCTGCTAAATCAGAAGAAGCATTTCATGCAATCCCATATGAACACAGGCTGTTCAGCCTCACCTCATCAGTGTTCACAACGATTTTTATGCCAAGAATCCAAGTTGGAGTAAATACTAAATGGTTGCAGGTAACCAGATGGGAGTTACTACAGGCCATCAACATGACCATAAAAGGATTCAATGCAATCAAGGAAGAGCTAAGAGCCATCCGACTGATGACTCTCCAGAACAGATATGTCCTTGCCATGATCACAGCTATGGATGAAGGAGTTTGTTCAAAAATAGGAGAATCATGTTGCACATTTATACCTTCTCACAACGAGGAAAATGGAACTTTAACAGAAGCCATAGGTATGCTAACAAAGCTACAGAACCAGATGATCGACGAAACTGACGAAGTTGATGATGACAGCTGGTTTGGATCACTATTCTCTTGGGTCCCACAATGGATGGCAGACATATTCAAGTTCCTAGGAGCCCTGCTAGTGATGATATTACTAGGATTTTGTGCTATCAAGATAGTAATCGCGCAATGCCAGAAAACTGCAAAGAAAGCCATAGGGATGAAGATCATGATTGATGTCAAGCCAGGATGGAAGCCCAAAGACCTGACTGATGAAGAAATAAGAGACTTTGTGAAGGCCAGCAGGCACGCGCCAGAATGTACAAAGTTTCTCTATCCCAGGAAGCACAGAAACTATGTGGGAAGATGGGTATACTGTAGCCCAAATGGACTGTAACGCTCACCTGATTCCCGCAGAGGCGCCGGTCTTGACTGGGTGAATGCCGTATCTTCAAAGGTGATGTGTAACACAAGGTTGGCTCTTTGGGCTGGACCTCTGTGCACTGTATGTCTGACTTGAAGAGTAAGATGTCTGCAGATAGAAAATATGGGATTAATGAACTGGGGTTATTGGGTGCCTCTCTCCTCTTCCCTTTCTCTTCTCCTGTAGAATCCCAAAGGTTAACGCCCTCACCTTAGGTAAGTGAACGCCGAGCTCTCCATCTGCCTCGGGGCAGGGTGCCGTAACCAGTTTCTTCACTGGATAAGGGTGCAGGCCTCTTGACCTCAGAGGACTGCTGTCCGTCGTTAACTGCACGAACGGTAAGTTCTGGGCACTTCAAATGTCTTAAAAGTCTTTTGTAATGATATCTCTTGTTTTGCAGGGTTCCGGCGATGGCGGATGGCGGGCTGATGAGAGTTGAGGATCGAACCCACGTGAGGAATAGAAGCGCCTGGAAGCACGTAAGTAAGCGCTTGTAGCCTGCTTCACGATGCGCACTAACTGTCCCTTTTATCTTGCAGGTACAAGTTCGGAGCTTTAGAGAAGCTGAAGGGTGCTGGAATACCCACTGGATTCGGCGTGGGAAGGAGTAATGGCACGTAAGTAATAAAGTTGCCCAATGTCTTTAAACGCACCTTCTTTTGTCTTTCAGATGCGGGATGCAGCGCCGAAGGCCTCCGGAGCGTGCGAAGAGCTGGTAAGCTTTTGTCTTTCAGATGCCGGAATGCAGTGCGAAGACCTCCGGAGCATGCAAAGAGTAGGTAAGCCTTTGTCTTTCAGATGCCGGAATGCAGCGCGAGGCGTTGGTGACAGCCGATGGACCAGGTAAGAGATGCGCTGCCACTGAAGACCGTAGTGCTAACCTGTTCTTTCTTTGTCTTTACAGGTGCTGCTGAAGACTGGATTCCAGGATGATAAGCCTTTGTTCCCTTAGGCCCAGGATCAGAAGCAGAAGACACGATGAGCGTTCTGCTGCAGAGAATGCAGAATAACACAAAGCAAGATTCATCCATTGGGTGTGGTTTAAATAGCCTCCTGTAGTGCTTAGGTGTCTCCTTCCACAGCCACGCCTAGGTAAGAAAAGAGTTCCTGCTTTCCAGAAGAGTTCTAGTGTTCTGAACCTAGGGAGTGGCTCCTGCCCCACCCAACAGGAAAAGTAGTCCCAAACAGAAGAGGATCAGGGGTTCAACTGGCAGGTAAGTAAGCAGCATGGTCTGCTGCAGGTAAGTCCACCCAAGCATTATGAGCCCGGCGCTTCCAGCGCTGGGACTGGGCATCTTTATGAGCCTGGTGCCACTGGCGCCAGGACAGGGTCCAAAAGGTCCCAATTGCGACTGGCTGGCACTCGGAACCGGGGTTATGGGTCTGCTTCCAAGGGAGTCGGGCAAGTCCTGATCTTTTGGAAGCAGAGATCATGACAGTACCCCCCCTCAAGGCCCCTCCCAAACCGGGCTTCTCTGGGGGGTTGGGCTTGTTAGGAAATGTTCGATGAAATCTTTTGATCAGACGAGGCGCGTGGACATATTCTGCAGGTTCCCAGGATCTTTCTTGGGGACCGTAGCCTTTCCAGTCAATCAGGTAAAATAGTTTAGATTTGGAGATCTTGGAATCCAGGATGCTTTTGACTTCAAACTCGAGTTCTCCATCAACTAGAATAGGTTTTGGAGATGTAGTTAGTCGGGTTTGAGGTTGCACGGGTTTTAATAGAGAGACGTGGAAGACCGGATGTATCTTCATGTGAGGGGGCAAGTCCAACTTGACCGCTACTGGATTTACTATGGTAGTGATGGAATAGGGACCAAGGTATCTTGGGTTGAATGTGCGTGGTCCTTTTAGAGGTAGATATTTGGTGGATAACCAGACTTGATCTCCTACTTGATATTGGAGGGCTTCCTTCCGATGTTGGTCTGCTCCTTTCTTGTATTGTTCTTTAGCCCTTTGAAGGTGAGAAACGGCTTCCTTAAAGGCTTGGGTGATTGTAGAATGCAGGTGGTCTACTGCTGGTGTTCCAAGATCTTGGAGTGGATCCAACTCCGAGGTTCGAGGGTGACTACCGTGTAAAAGAAAAAACAGGGTCTTCCCAGTTCCCGAGTGGACAGAGTTATTGTAGGCATATTCGGCTATCCAAAGGATATCTTTCCAAGTTTTTTCAGTTTGTTGCAGCATGCAGCGCAAATACTGTTCCAGAGTTTGATTGGTCCTCTCGGTTTGAGGGTGGTGGCTGGTCGAAAGTCTCACATCAATTTGAGCCGACCGACAGCAACTTCGCCAAAAATGAGAAATAAATTGACTACCTCGATCCGAAATTAGAACTGAAGGAAAACCGTGCAGTCGGACGATGTTTTCGAGAAATTCTCGGGCCAGAGTTGCTGCTGTTGGTAAGCCTTTGAGTGGAATGAAATGCGCCATCTTGGAGAATAGGTCCACGATTACTAGGATCGTATTGTATCCGGAGCATGGAGGTAGATCGGTGATGAAGTCCATAGAAAGCGTATGCCAAGGGCGAGGCGGGATGTCAATAGGGCGTAAGAGGCCGGCTGGTTTTTCCTTTTGACTCTTGTTTTGGGCGCATACTCCAGAGGACATTATAAAGTCTCTGATATCTTTTTTCCAAGACGGCCACCAGAAGTAGCGCTTGATCTTTTCCGAGGTCTTGGTCATACCGGGATGTCCTTCCATTAAAGAATCGTGATAACAAGAGATTACCTTTTTCTGTAAATCTGTGCTGGGCAGGTATAACCGTTCTTGGAAATATAATAGGTTGTCCTTCACCGTAAAGTCCTTTCCCTGCAGATGCCAATTCTGTATGTCTGCTGGAGTTACCAGTAGCCTGGCTTTATCCTTAACTTCCTCTATGGATTGTGTGGCGATTACACCTAGAATTCTTTGTTCGGGAATGATAGGTACAGGTTTAGGATTGATAAAATGTTCTTCCGCTCCCATCCGAGAAAGGGCATCAGCTTTACCGTTTTTTGTACCAGGTCGATAGGTAATAATGAAGTCAAACTCGGCAAAGAATAGTGCCCAACGGAGTTGCCTAGAGGATTGAGCTTTTGCGGTTTTCAAATATTGCAGGTTTCGGTGATCTGTAATCACAGTAACGGTGTGTCGGGCCCCCAGAAGATAATACCGCCAAGCCTTAAAAGCGGACTTGATAGCTAGAAGTTCCTTATCAGTAATAGTGTAATTGATTTCAGGAGGCGAGAATTTGCGGGACAAAAATGCCACGGGATGCAACTGATTGGTTACTGGGTCCTTTTGTGATAGAACTGCCCCCATGGCAAGGCTTGAAGCATCAGTTTCAACGATGTAGGGGAGTTCTGGGCGAGGATGTTTTAAGATCGGTGCAGAGATAAATCTAGTCTTCAAATTCTGGAAAGCTTGTTCCGCCTCGGTAGACCATTCAAAACGTTTGTTTTTCTTTAACAAGGCGGTGATGGGCTGGACTATTCAAGAGAATTCGGGGATAAACGTGCGGTAAAAGTTAGCGAAGCCTAACATGCTTTGAACACCTTTTACGGAGGATGGCGATGGCCATTTGAGAATTGCATCGACCTTCTTTGAATCCATACGCACTCCGCTAGGTGATAATATGAATCCCAAGAATTCAACTTCAGTCACGTTGAAAACACATTTTTCCAACTTAGCGAAAAGTTTGTGTTGACGCAATCTCTCGAGGACCATTTTCACGTGTTTCCGATGTTCAGTTTCCGATGAAGAATAAACGAGGATGTCGTCAATGTAAACAACAACACACACATCTATGAGCTCTCTGAGGACATCGTTCATAAAATATTGAAAGGCGGCCGGGGCATTGCAAAGTCCGAAGGGCATGACCTGAAATTCAAATAGCCCATACTTGGTGCGGAAGGCCGTCTTCCATTCATCGCCCTCTTTTACTCGTACCAAGTGGTAGGCTCCTCTAAGATCCAGCTTTGTATATATGCATGCTTTTCTGACTTGGTCCAGGAGTTCAGGGATCAAAGGTAACGGATATCTATTCTTAACGGTGATCTGGTTCAGGGCGCGATAATCTATACAAGTTCTAAGGTCCCCTTCTTTTTTTGGAACGAAGAACAAAGCTGAGGAAGCAGGGGACTTGGAAGGACGAATAAACCCATTCGCTAGGTATTGATCCAGGTATTGTCGGAGGTGAAGATTCTCAGGCTTGGTGAGGGCATAAATTCTACTACAAGGAGGAGTAGATCCAGGTATCAGGTCTATCTGGCAGTCATAAGACCTATGAGGAGGTAGAGAGTTAGCCTGATCCTTCCGGAAAACATCTTGGAATTCTAGGTATTCAGGAGGTAACTGGGGAGCCTCCGAGGAAATTGCTGCCAGTGCAACACCAGGTCGAGGGTGACAAGTAGAGACACATTCTGGAAACTGAACCGTTCTTGCTCGCCAATCGATCTGAGGATTGTGCTTCTCTAACCAAGGAATTCCTAGAATAATCTGGAACTGAGGGGCCTTGATCACATCGAACACGATCTTCTCATGGTGTCCATCTTGACTTACTAGCGTCACTTCTTGGGTGGTATGCGTTACTGGTCCGGAGGCTATCTCCGTACCATCCACCGTAGTAATGACGTCCTTTACAGCCTTTGGACAAAGAGTCAGATTCATCCTCAAAACCATTTCATGATCCACATAATTGCCGATGGCACCGCTGTCGACGTAAGCTTCAATCGCATGTAATCGATCCGGATGTTCAGGGCTAATGAGGACCATAGGTATCACGAAATGCGAGGTCACTGAACTGGTTTTAACGCTCGGCAAGAGGACCTCTATTCTTGTCGGGCGAGGTTGTTTCCCTGCTCAGAGTTTGTGACCCTGGTAACTGCAGCTCCTATTGCCTTCTTGGCTGGTTTCACCGGACAGTCTCGAAGAAAGTGCCCCGAGTTTCCGCAATAGAGGCATAATTGCAGCTGTTTTCTCCTTTCCCGCTCCTTTGTGTTAGTGGTCCTTTCAGGCCCCCTATTTGCATGGGTTCCCCGGAGTCTACTCCTTTGGTAGGAGTGGGTGGTTTGGAAAATACTCGAGCATCAAACTTGGAACGATCGGCCTTCCTGTTCTGCAGTCTGTGGTCAATTTGAACGACTAAGTCAATATAGTCCGAACAGTCTTGCGGGGGATTCACTACTTGGGCTAACACATCTTTGAGCTCTCCACGTAGACCTCTATAAAACAGCGTAATCCTTTTGTCCTCAGGCCATCGAGTTTCCACTATCAGTCTGTTGAAAGACGCAATATAAGCCAAAAGGTCTTGATTACCCTGTCGCAATGAAAGGAGCTCATTGTCCAAGGCCTGCCCCTGTGAATGTCTTGCAAACAGTTTTTCCATACTGAGCTGAAAAGCTTGAAAATCATGGAGAACGGGATCATCTTGATTAACTAGAGGGATCGACCAGTCTGCCGCATTGCCACTAAGGTACGAAAGCACGAAAGCTACCTTAGCTTGATCAGTTGGAAAGGCTGCTGGCCGGCATAAGAAGTGCAACCGGCACTGATTAATAAATACTGCAAACCTCTTTGGGTCACCAGAAAATCGTTCGGGCGGAGCCAGAGGTACATTCCCAGGTAGGTTGATCTGCACTGGGTTAGTAGAGGATGTTGAAGGAAGATTTGCCCCTGATGCGGGTAACGGAGTTTGTCCGGCTTGTGACTGTAGCAATTGTCTAGCGAGATCGTCTGTTCGCTCCTTGGAAATAATCAGTTCCCTTCTTAGAGCATTCGTTTCCTGACGGGCTGCATGCACTTCTGCTCTTAGTTCCCCAAGTAACTGGGCTAGCTGGTCGGTATCCGAGGTTTCCATAGCGCCTGGGTGGGAGTTTTGCGGTAGGCTTTGTGTTCTGTAACGCTCACCTGATTCCCGCAGAGGCGCCGGTCTTGACTGGGTGAATGCCGTATCTTCAAAGGTGATGTGTAACACACGGTTGGCTCTTTGGGCTGGACCTCTGTGCACTGTATGTCTGACTTGAAGAGTAAGATGTCTGCAGATAGAAAATATGGGATTAATGAACTGGAGTTATTGGGTGCCTCTCTCCTCTTCCCTTTCTCTTCTCCTGTAGAACCCCAAAGGTTAACGCCCTCACCTTAGGTAAGTGAACGCCGAGCTCTCCATCTGCCTCGGGGCAGGGTGCCGTAACCAGTTTCTTCACTGGATAAGGGTGCAGGCCTCTTGACCTCAGAGGACTGCTGTCCGTCGTTAACTGCACGAACGGTAAGTTCTGGGCACTTCAAATGTCTTAAAAGTCTTTTGTAATGATATCTCTTGTTTTGCAGGGTTCCGGCGATGGCGGATGGCGGGCTGATGAGAGTTGAGGATCGAACCCGCGTGAGGAATAGAAGCGCCTGGAAGCACGTAAGTAAGCGCTTGTAGCCTGCTTCACGATGCGCACTAACTGTCCCTTTTATCTTGCAGGTACAATTTCGGAGCTTTAGAGAAGCTGAAGGGTGCTGGAATACCCACTGGATTCGGCGTGGGTAGGAGTAATGGCACGTGAGTAATAAAGTTGCCCAATGTCTTTAAACGCACCTTCTTTTGTCTTTCAGATGCGGGATGCAGCGCCAAAGGCCTCCGGAGCGTGCGAAGAGCTGGTAAGCTTTTGTCTTTCAGATGCCGGAATGCAGTGCGAAGGCCTCCGGAGCATGCGAAGAGTAGGTAAGCCTTTGTCTTTCAGATGCTGGAATGCAGCGCGAGGCGTTGGTGACAGCCGATGGACCAGGTAAGAGATGCGCTGCCACTGAAGACCGTAGTGCTAACCTGTTCTTTCTTTGTCTTTACAGGTGCTGCTGAAGACTGGATTCCAGGATGATAAGCCTTTGTTCCCTTAGGCCCAGGATCAGAAGCAGAAGACACGATGAGCGTTCTGCTGCAGAGAATGCAGAATAACACAAAGCAAGATTCATCCATCGGGTGTGGTTTAAATAGCCTCCTGTAGTGCTTAGGTGTCTCCTTCCACAGCCACGCCTAGGTAAGAAAAGAGTTCCTGCTTTCCAGAAGAGTTCCAGTGTTCTGAACCTAGGGAGTGGCTCCTGCCCCACCCAACAGGAAAAGTAGTCCCAAACAGAAGAGGATCAGGGGTTCAACTGGCAGGTAAGTAAGCAGCATGGTCTGCTGCAGGTAAGTCCACCCAAGCATTATGAGCCCGGCGCTTCCAGCGCTGGGACTGGGCATCTTTATGAGCCTGGTGCCACTGGCGCCAGGACAGGGTCCAAAAGGTCCCAATTGGGGCTGGCTGGCACTCGGAACCGGGGTTATGGGTCTGCTTCCAAGGGAGTCGGGCAAGTCCTGATCTTTTGGAAGCAGAGATCATGACATGGACAATGTCAACTCATGACATGGAATAAAGACGAACATGTAAGAACAGCAGGAAGCCTGAAGGGAGTAATAAAGGTGTGGACTCCAAAGAGACACTTTTTCAAACCATCATGTATAGATCCAGAAGATGAAGAAGGAATGAACCCAAGCTTTGGAGTGAAGTTAAATATAGAATAATCGAGTGAATTGAATCCAAGGAAGGAGGTGAAAGTGGTCGATGAATCACCCAGACGTGGGAGTGTAGAGGAGGTCCCAAATAAAGCCTGCACTCGAATCGCCCATTTTATTTATTTATTTGTTTATAAAGCGCTGTAAGCCCACGGGCATCGGAGCGCTGACAGAAAGACAGGACAACAGATAGTGAAAACAGGACACAAGAGAGATGACCGATTTCCTCAGGAGTTTAGCCTATTTGCAAATTTAATTGAAAAGTAGTGTTTTCAATTTTTTGCGGAAGGAAATGTAATTGGACTCGAGCTTCATTGAGGTGGGAAGTTCGTTCCATTTTTTATACTTAAAGTCGGAAAAGCTTTTCCAAGTCATGCTGCTTTTTTGTTGTGAAGGTTTGCAATTGGCCTGTATTAGAGGATCTGAGCTGCCTAGTTGGTGCGTACCAGTTGAAATGTTTCTTAAGGTAAGCTGGAGCATTTTCATATAAGCAACGGTGTACCATCGTGAGAGATTTAAACGTGATTCTTTCTTTCATGGCCAACCAGTGTAGGGCCTTCCTTTCGCCAGTGATGTGTTCCCTCCTAGTTCTTCCTGTGATGGTCCTGATGGCATTATTTTGAATCACCTGACATTTTTTTACGCAGTTGCTATTTGCTCCTAGAAGTAGGGCATTACCATAATCCAATCTGGATAGTATGGTGGCTCTAGCGATGGTTGTGCTATTCTTTCGGTCTAACAAAGCTCTGATTTTTTTAGTAATATCTGATGGTATTGACAATTTTTCTTTAGGTAAGCTGTATGTGCTTCAGCACCCAGTGAAGCTTGAAGGTAAACTCCTAAAGTCTTCACTTTTTCTGAGATTGGTATTTGGGTGTTTTTAATAGAAAATGAGGAGTAGAGTGGGCTCAGTTTTTTTCCGGCCTGTGTGGAACCGAATATCATGAGCTCGGTCTTGGAGCCGTTCAAACACATCCAGTTTGCTTTCATCCAGCATTCTATGATGTTGTATAAGGATGAAAGCATGTCACTGTCTTTGTCATAGTCCCCGCTAAGTTCGAAAACCAGCTGGGTATCATCCGCAAAGTTCGTAAAGAATATACCCATTTGGGAGAGAATGATACAAAGACAGTACATGTAAAGATTGAAAAGAAGTGGGGAGAAACTGGCTCCTTGTGGGACGCCACAGTTTACTGGTTTGGTATTAGATGTTTTATCTCCCCATGTTTTGAAGTACCAGGAACTTTCACACCAAAATATGTGACGTATGATGAGCAAATAAACCAGCAGAGAGCCGCAGTAGGGCTCTGCCCAGTACCCATCAGAAGAGCAACACCTATTGATGTACCAATACCCAGACAACCATGGACAGTAAGGTATCCATTGAGAAAACCCTACCAACAAATGAGATGAAATAAAGATTGCCTAAGTACCATCCCGGAAGAAACCAAAAAGGCCTTAATGGAAGACGAATGGTTACGTCACGAGAGCCCGGACAGACTCACAAATAGAAGAAATAACAACCAAAAATGACACACAGAGATGAAACACCATGAATAAAGATATTGTGAACCCAAAGGAAGAGAATGATGTTGAAACACAAAGAAGCTTAAGCTGTAAGCAGGATGAAGATATTCAACCAGCTAACGCCTGTACATATGCTTGGAACCGCAAGAAAGCTAAGAAAACAGTGCAGCTTGCTATGCTAAGTAGAAGTATAGCGTGGCAAGCGCCATTATACATAATCTACCTCAAAACGAAGCACATTATTCTAAGTGCGATTCCACTTTGCATGAAAAGCAGAATCAACTCAGGTTACTAGAGGCCAAACAAAACAAGATTCATATTCTAGCAAAATGAGAAGAGACAGCTGAATCGAAACTCAGCAGATGCAACTCGTGCCAGGAGAGCCAAGGTCATACCAATAGAAGGAATGAACAGTAGCTACATCTAATTGAAACTTAAGAACAGAATATCCTGTCTTTGAAAGGCCAAGATAAGGAAGCGTAGAAAGGTGGCAAGCCGAATAAGAATTAAATGCACAAATTGAGAGAAACTAGGCAAATTCACGGTGTCTGATTCACATGCCCATCCACGCGAGGAGAAGCACGAGTTCACACCTACGCTTGGCATCCGCCCAGGAAGAAATATCGTAACTTTCCCAGACAGAAGATACAGTTTCGAGGCCAACCGCAGTAACATAATTGACACATAGTTGTTGAAGTGATGATTGATTGTATCCTTAATTGGAGGAAGGTCAGGTAGCTGAGGGGGCACTCTGCACCTGGCTGACCATTCTGCATGCTGCTAAGTAAAGTGGAAATGTATGCCTGAGGTTGGTGCCAACCCAATCACAATGGACCAAATAATCTAGGGTCCTATAGTTATTAGAGCCAATGGGACGTCGTACTTTTAGTGATGTCTACAGTAGTTATTTTTGAAGGAAGGGCTTAGACGCCCACCTGTTAGTATTTACCCAATCCTCTCACTCCGTTACCATATACAGATATAGTACCTATATTAAAGTTACCTTTTCATAGCCAATAGAATTGCATGTTTACTTTTAAGTGTAACACATCAATTATGACGAGTTTTGAGTATAAATGTCACTGTTTGTATGAAGTTCATTGGAGTTGAAGCGAGACAGACTATCGCATCACTGCTGATTGCCATGACTCCCTGTTTTTTGTACTTGTCATTAAACGGACTCCCTTTGCCAAACCATTGAGTTGTCCTTATTGATTGGTGTTGGAGTAATAAATCTGCACCCCCATCCATCTCAAGGTGTAGCTATCTCGTTTTAAAGTACTTTGGAGCAAACCTCGGCTCTATGGGCCAGGCCGGGGGTCTCCTGAATCAACATTTTTACAACAGGAACTGCAAGCTAAAAGAGACTTGTTAACTGCCCACAGCAACATTCTGGAAGCCAATCGGGCCAGTCTGTGTAATTTGAGAGAACAATTAGTCCAGTTTAGTCAGAAAATGATTACTGAAATGGAAATAAATAGAAAACTATGGCATGAAGTAAGGGGCCAGTAGACAAGCATGAGAGACAGGTGCTTTGGACAAGTAGTTTTATTCTTTTTTGCAAAGGCCTCCTTCTACCTACCTTAAACTTCCTGCAGACATGCTGAGGGACATACTATGCTTGACCTCTCTAGAGAACTAGTAGTTGTGAGGTATCTAGCATCTCCTCTCCCAATTATTTCTGACAAAGGAGACCATTTGTTATCAGACATAAATGACTTCTCGCCTTTACCAGCAGGAAGGGTGGCCAATTCATCATGTCTGGAGTGGAAATTAAAATATCTCTGAACCCGAGTTAAAATATTAAGTAGAATTGAGAGATCAAGAAGTGCAGAAAATGGTCATACAGAGAAATATTTAAGCCGAATTGGCTGAGAAAGGAAGACAAAATCTTCTGCCCAGCAAGGGCATTTTAAAGTTTTCTTTTCACCAGGCAAACTGGGAAAGAGCCAGTGTTCATTTTAAACCCTCAAAGGAAGATACATTATTATCCAACTTTCAAAAAGGGATGCTTGGAAAATAACTGTAAGAAGCCTAAGAGAAAAGAAGAAAGGGTAAGACTGTGTCCCATTCATCTACAAGGCATTCCCGAAATGAGAGCAGTAGGGAGGGCCCAGATGACAACAGAAAAAGTGGTTCCAGCAGTAACTCTGATTCTGAGGGAGAGTGGACTCAGGTTCAAAGATACAAGAAGGGCATATCCCAAAAGAGCTTAATTAAATACCCTATAAAACAAATAAAAGACATCAAGAGTTTTAATACTTCTTATCACAAAACTGCAATATTTTCTTTGTGGTAACATATGAGCAAGAATATAAAGAATGATTTCAATAACATGGGTATGAAAAATGGACGATGTATCCTAAATTTTCCAGCTACTTTGCAGGCCTGCATGGCCAAAACTACTTTAAATGATCTTTTTATGGGGTGGCCATTTTGAAACACTTTTTATGTATTATTTATTTATTTCAAATCCACCATAGCACACAGGCATCAGGGCGCACATTGACCCGAGAACGATTTCAGCAGACAAGACATGAACATTAAGTGTTCTTGAGATCAGCTTGCTGTTCAAATCGTACAGTCTTTAGCCGCTTCCTAAACCTCAGTAGCTTTTTTTCATGGCACAGTTTCACAGGCAGAGCATTCTGTGCCTGGACTGGCAACAGTGGGAAAGATTGATCATTTCCTCTTTTCCTTATCACTCTAGGAAGCACTTGTGTTGGGTGGTGCAGGAGCAAAGGGTTCTACCCGGTTTATATGTAACCATGTTTTGTTTTAGGTAGAGAGGCGCTTCTCCATGGAGGCACTGGTGTGTGAGTGTAATCATCTTGAAGCGGACTGTTGCTGCAACGGGCAGCCAGTGAATTTCCTTCCTTGTTTGTTATGTGTTCCCTCCTGGGGAGTTTGCTGACAATCCTTATTGCCTTGTTTGGACCATTTGGAGTTTTTGAAGGCATTCTTTGCTTGCTCCACTGAGCATTGCCATAATCTAAGTGTGGCATGTTGATAGCCCTGAAGAGAATCTCACCATTTTTCAGTGTTACTGTTTCAACTGCCTTAACACTATTTGCAACGTTATTCATCCAGTAGGCCTGATGATATCTTCCCAGATAAGGGCACAGTACACACAGAGCCATAACAAGGTAACTTCCGGTGGTTTATCAAGCTAAACCGTAGCTCTTTTTCTACAATATAAGTCTTCCACCTAAACTTGCATTGAGCCCCTGCAGATGCATGGGAACCAACCAGAAAGTGTTATGTTCACCCAGATCAGTATCCACCACATTTAGCTAACAGCAGAGGATAATACTTCGCTACCATTCTTAGCACAGTTTTAGCCCCATATTGAACATCCTACCCACAGTGTCAGCGCTGGTTGGATTAATCGCACGCATATTTTGATCAATCGCATGTCCAGTCATGAACCATACCTCGATTCGTTTATATTTCGGGTAGAAAAGCATGTTTTTTTACAGGAAAGCATCATGCTAACATGGCAATGGGCTATTGATACCATTAACAGGTATTGCAGCATCAATCATTATCATCTCCATACCAACATGTCGTACCCCATTTACACGAGCGAGTTCAGCATATGCGCGTGACACAGATGGCTGTCACATGACCCTAATCCATGTGCACAGCAAATGCAACAATCAGTTTGTTTAAAATAGTAATGGCATCCCCGCTGGCGTAACGAAACACTTTTCGCGATGCATCTGAGCGCAGCAGGTCCATGAATTAACCTGTAGAACTACACGGCACAGTCAAATGAATTCAGAGACACTGACAGCATAGCATTGCTCTCAACCATTTGTGTTCCAAAGGCGGGTGAAATCACCCGATTTTGTTTTTGGCGGGTGAGACGCCCATTGGAATGAATGGGCGTGCAGGAGGCTTGGTGGGTGAGTCAGCCCTTTACAAGGCAGGTGACACCTGCCAAAAGCGTGTGAGTTCAGAGCTATGGCATAGCAATTTACTTCTTATGACTGTATTACTGCTTTACTAATGTTATGCATTGCCTGCAGGATTACTGTGTCCCTTAATTGTTAATATGGACAGCCATTATCATTAATGGCCTATAGGATATGCAGGTCGGCATTTTTACATTACCATCCACTTTACAATTAGTGACACGTTCACCGCACTGGTATAACAACATTTACAGATTATCGGTGCCACAATATAAAGGAACTAGTCACTTTCAGAGCATCTTTTCACTTTGTAACGCTTCACAGCATACAAACACTCTCCGTATACCAGCCCCTTTCAAGCTTAGAGATACATACCAGCACAAGCACTACACATTGTTTGACTGCGCTGACTGTATAAGTGCACCATTAATAGCAATAGTTTTGCCGACTTTGACCAGAGAACAATGATCTTTAGCCAATCAGTCACCATGGTACTTACCACTGAGCACAACAAGCAGATAAGAGCTCTGATTGTCAGAATGGTTTGCAATTGAACCCGCCCTTGAACTATTTTCTTTTCTCTATATGTTGTTAATTTTGTTGTCTTTTGTTGTAGCCCAATTTGAATGATAATTTACATATATGATTGTTTCTATTATTTCTTTGGAAATGTAGTTCTTGACTTGCTCTCATGTGGCTTTATTTATTGTTTGTCAATTATGATTTGCATATGATTTATGCTTGCAATTGTGCTGTTTATATTTCATTTTGTTGGGATCCCTTTGGATTTATTTTGTTTTTAATTTAATTTCCACTGCTTATCATCATTATTGTTTCTGTGTATGACACATCTACATTTGATACTTGATAATTCTAATTCCAACCCCATAAAACCCTCTCATGATACTGTGTACAGGAACCCTACTTTACTCACCTTCTGACATGTTTCCAAATGATTGATTGGGTTCTGATAGAATTATGGCTGACGAATGGTGTTGTGATCCAATTATGGCTATATTTTACTGGTCGATATTATGATGATCAGATTATTGAGATATGACCTGATGAAGGACTTTGTGTAGTCCAAAATTAATTGGCACATCATGCATCTTCAAGAATAAACAACTGTATAAATACAGTTTATTGCAAAAACTTTTTTTCCAAAAATATTTTTTCAATAATTGAGGGCTAGCATGTAATAGGAACATACTCTCTTAAGTTTCAATAAACCCACATAGTGGCCATAGGGAGTGCAGCCCTCACCGAAGGCTAGGCAGCCTTCTTTGGTCCTTTTTTTGCAGATACCTTGAAGTTTCACACTCAGGAGGACACCAAAGAAATTCAAAGTTCTCTTGAAAATAGTCCAGAAATATATATTCATAATTTGATCGACATTCAGAAAAAGGGCTAACACACGTTCCTCCCCATTCAGATTAATGAAAGGACAGATCCTGTGCTTGCCTGAGTCCGTCTAAGCAATGGAAAATCTTTATAAGCTAAGCACTGTTTCAGGGACTCCAAAAGGATCAGACCATTCCCTGCTTTAATTTGATGAATAAATGGCCAATTGGTCTGGCAATCCAAATTCGAAACATGTACTGCATAGCCAGTGCATGTTAAAAATGTCAAATGGCGGACTTCAAGATGGGAGCCGTGGAGGGAAGATGTGCGTGAGCAGGGCTCCGTCTCCCCTCCCGCGCCGCAACAGAAAGCACTTCAAATGAGCAGGATCTCTCGCTTCGCAGAAGATCCAACAGGTCCGCCGGGATCTGTAACCAAACAGACTTCGGAGGAGATCCCAGCAGTGATCCGATCACTGGATTAACTCTGAGAACAAAGCGCCACAGAGACGTGGCCCAGATGGGAAGAGAGAGGTCCGGAGGGGCAGAGGGCTCCAAAAAAGGAACTTCCACGGAAGAGGCGCCGATAGACTGTGACCACCGGGTCAAAGCCTTTCACGAGGAAACGCGGCACTGGAGAGCGTCGAAGGTCACCCCCTCCCCAGAGCATCAAAGGAGGACCGTGGGACTGAGCTCAGAAAGGACCGGAGGAGCCCTGGGACACGCCGTGGGCCCCAGCAGGAGAAGGACGCAGAGTGGGCTGACAAAGAGAGAACTTGAAGAACCCAAAGGGCCCTCCACGGGCCCCAGGATGACAAGGGAGCCTAGCGGTCAGAGGCACAGAGAGGGTGGGGAGACCCCATAGGTCTCTCTGCATCCCCCCACCAGGAGAAAGACGCCGTGAAGAGGGCCCGCCCGCAGCATCTGTGTGGCGGAGCAAGATAACCTCAGAGGGGCACAGATTACAGAAATACGGAACGGGGCCAGGTGGGGGACACAAGGCATAACGGGCGGTGCCCTCCCCCATCCCCTCCAGCCCACGAGTGCAGAGATAGCGCGGGGGAGTTAGAACCGCTACCACGCAGCAGGGAGGGCCTCCGGCTGAGCCCATGGCATCGCCTGGCAACCAGCAGACCAGGAGCTGGTGTCCCACCACGAAAAGCCTCCCTAGGGACCAACAGAAATAAAGCCCCAGTGGAGCCTTGCAAGAAGAATAGGGAAGGAGGCAGAACCAAACATAAACGTGGAATACTACAAGTCAGGGGGTGGAGGGATGGACCCCTCTGACCACGAGGAATGGCCACAGCTACGGGCTGACCAGGCCCTCAATGAGACAGATACCCACTCCCTCGGACCAGAGACCCACACGTAGGAATGGACTGGAACTCAAGAGCCTAAGAGGTAGGGGGTGCGGGTCAATCACTGCAGCAGCGGAGAAACAATACCACCCAGACTCAACTGCATAACAACCACACAAATAGGAGCCCCCCCAAGAGAAATTCCACAGCGGGAGAGAGCACACAGAGGGGGAGGCGAGGATCACACAGAACCCTCCCTGGGGGAGAACCACCGAGAGACAAGACGGGAGCACCTAAAGGTGCATCGGGCATCGATTCCAGAGCAGAGCGGATACACAGGTGGTACCGGGTACCAGCATGGCACGGATGTTCTAACAGCAGGAAGACACAGCGGAAAGCAAAAGGCCAGAAAGAAATACAAGAGCGGCTCCAATTTCAAAATCCAGAGGGAAGCAAAATTAACCACTCCCTCAAACCCCGCAAGCAAAAAGGATCAGAATCTGGTCCACCTCTGGGGAGTGGACAAAGGGCTCCCAGAGAGAGTGAAAACACAAAAAGGACAAAGAACAGGGATGGACATGGAACCCCCCCCCCAGAAGAGATGTTATGAAAGAAGACATGAAGGCCTGGTTCGGGGAGTTTCAGGCACAATTTATGGACACAATGAATACACAGCTGGAGTCTATGAAAAGTGAACTTAAATCAGTGGTACAAGAATTGAAGATGGAAGTAGCAGGGCTAGGAGAAAGGACAGATACCCTCGAGAAAGTAATGCAAAACTTGGAAGAGGAGACGCAACAAAGTGCGGAAACGCAGGAACATCTGGTCCGCTTAACACACAATCTGGAGCTTCAATGCGAAGATTTAGAAAACAGATCACAAAGATCTAATATAAGAATAAAAAACATGACAGAGACAGTGGAGGACAAAGACCTCAAACGTGCGGTGCAGCAGGTATTCAAGGACATACTGGATTTGACGGATGAAGAAGAGGTCCCAATAGACCGAATTCACAGAGTGGGTCCGAGGAGAACAGCAGTCCAAGGAGCCCGCCCCAGGGATGTGTTGGTGGCCCTCACCATATACTCTCAAAAGGAACAAATCCTCAGAAAGGCAAGGTCAATGGATAACATAAGGATGAACGGGGAGGACATCTTTCTATTTCAAGATCTAGCACAGTAAACACTTCAAAAAATATGAGAGATGGCCCAGGTGACGAGGGAACTGACATCACGGCAGATCAGATACAAGTGGACATTCCCCTTCGGACTCCTGTTCACATGGGACGGGACACAAAGAAGAATAACGACAAGGGAAGAAGGCCTGAGATTATTGAACATGCAGGAACAAGAAAATTAGCTACCACAGGCTAGTGGAATGGACCAACCAGGCAGAAGTACCCCGTGGGAATGGAAGACAATCAATAGGAGGGTGTGACCCCCCAGCAAAAAGAAATAGAGAGCTGAGTTCCCAGAACGAAAGCACAGACAGACATCAGCGATGCAATGAAACAGCAACTCCATCCGAAGCAGAAGGAGGAGCAAAAGATTTTCCAAACAGGTGCGTGATAAAAAGGGGGGGGGGAGAGTTTGGGTACAGGGGGATACCAGAAAGAAATCCATACTGACATAGGGGAAAAGGGAAGGACATGAAAGATTTCAAACCCAGAAGATAGGATGGGGATAAAAATATTGACATTTAATGTCAGGAGACTGAACTTCCCAGTCAAAAGGAAAAAACTGGAACAATTCCTTAGGCAGGGCTCTTATGATATTGTAATGCTCCAGGAAACACATATAAAAGCTCAGGACAAACATAGAGTTCGCTTCAAGGGCTTCAATCAAATAATACAGGCGAATACACAAGAGAAAAAAGCGGGGGTGCTAATAGCAATATGCGACTCTCTACACGCACAAATAACGAGCCAAACAGGGGAGATACCTGATAGCGAACATAACAATAGAAGGGAAACCCCTGACACTGGCATCGGTTTATGCTCCAAACTCGGGTCAGGACAGCTTCCTAAGGGATATACTGGACAAATTAGAGCACCAGGCCACAGCAGAGATAGTGCTGGGGGGGACTTAAACATGGCGTGTAACCCCATCCTGGATAGATCGGGAGCTAAACAACAGGACCAGGGCACCCCGTCAAAAACACTTAAGCAGAAAATGACCGACCTAGCGCTAATAGATGCCTGGCACAATATGTATGGCAATCAGAAAACCTACAATTATTACTCACACGTACACACCACAGCATCAAGAATAGATTATCTATGGGTCTCTGTGAGGCTCCTAGGGAAAATACACTCTCAGACCATACCCCACTGTGGGCATCCCTTAAATGGACTCAAAAGCACCCACGGCTTTGGGGCTGGTGCCTCCCAGAGGAAATAATTAGAGACCAGGTCATGGGGCAGGCCCTCAGAGAACATATCACAGACTATCTAGCCAGCAACGATCTCCCTGACACAGATAAGCGAACACTTTGAGAAGCCCTGAAGGCGGTAACAAGGGGACATCCCATCGCTCTTAAATCTCAGAGGGCAAAACTGAATCGCCACTGGGAAAACAAACTTGAGGCCAACATAAGCGCGATTCAAGCAGAGATCATAAAAACACCAACTAAGACACGTCCAAGGGCAACTGGAATCACTCTGCACTAAAAAGGCAGAGAGTGCCCTCCTTTATACAAAACACTGGTATTTTGTGAAAGCAAAGAAGGCCAACAAACTATTAGCTAGACAACTGAAAGGGAAGCAGCAGTCACAGACAATAAAGGCCCTAAAAGACGACAAGGGGCAGGTGAAAACCGCAGACATAGGAGACATATTCAAACGCTTATATCAGAAGCTGTACTCCTCGGATCACCTGAGGAAGGAGCAGCAGGAGACCTACTTAGTAGGGGTACACCTCCCAGTAATAATGGACGAAGAAAAACAACTCCTAGAAGGGAAATCTCAATAGAAGAGGTCAATAAAGCAATTCAGGACCTCCCGAAAAATAAAGCTCCGGGCCCAGACAGTTATACCGCACTATTTTATAAGACCTACAAAGATATACTTGCCCCTGTCCTTACAGATTTGTCTAATACAGTTAAGGAGAAAGGGAACGTAACCCAAACCATGAATGAGGCAAAAGTTCTGGTATTTCATGAAAAGGGGAAGGAGGAACAACGCCCTAGCGCCCCTATTGGCTTAAATTAGAGAAATGCCGGAAATTAGTGGCATAGAGATGGCGGGACGCGCGCACAAAATAGTAGCATATGCGGATGACATGTTAGTGGCGCTAGGAGAGTCATGCACGAGATCGAAACATTCGGCGAGATATCAGGGCTAAATATAAACAGGCAGAAATCAGAAATCCTGATACTGGCAGGGAATAGAAAAAAGATCCAAGCAGTCGCAACGGACCACCAATTGAAAATAGCGAACACTGGGGTTAAATACCTGGAATCACACTCACAAGGAGAATAGACAAATTGTATGCCCATAACTACACGCAACTCTTAGACAAAATAAAAAAAAAACGTACTGAATTGGAACCCATTAACAACATCATGGTGGGGCAGAATAACGGTGGTGAAAATGACCATACTCCCAAAAATTATGTATCTATTCCAAGCCCTCCCGTTAAGAATTCCCCCAGCTTTCTTTAAGTCGCTCAAGAAGATGGTTACAGAATACATATGGCAGAATAAAACCCCTAGGGTATCGAGTGCGGTCATGACGGCACACAGAAAGAATGGGGGTGCGCCCTCCCACATTTTAGGAAATACTACAAAGCTGCACAAAATCTGGGAATCACAGGACAGGGCGGTGCAACAACATCCACCCGACACCTTCTATGGATTAACAAACAACATAGACACTCCAATGTACATATTAGTGAAATAATGAGAGCGGCCCTGGGAGTGTGGGATACGGCCACACAGAAAGAAACCCTAAAAAAAGATTCTGCCCCCTTCATGCCATTATTTAAAAATGGGGAATTCCCACCAGGAATGGAAAATGGGGTGTATCAGAAATGGGAAGAGGCAGGGTGTAAGATGGTTGGGGACATGTATCAAGATCAGCAGATAAAAACATTCACGGAATGCAAGACACAGCTGAACCTGACCCCTAAAGACAGATACAAATATGAACAATCACACCACTAGCTGGGTACACCCCGCATTAAAAGCACAGCCACAAGGGACCTGACCCCGTTTGAAACGTACACAATGACACACACAGGAACACACAGGTTTGTCACCAACACATATAAATACTTAAATGCACAGGTCAAAACAGTAAAGTGGCAATACATAAAAAGGTGGGAGACAACCCTGAAATGCTCACTCCCCAGGGAAAGGTGGGAATACATATGGGGACAATACCAAAGCTGACAAAAGCCATTCAAACTAGAGAAATGTGGGTTAAAATTATGATGCAATGGCACTATACGCCAAAAAGACTACATACGATGCACAGCAACTCCCCAGATAGGTGCTGGAGGGAATGTGGAGGGAAGGGAGATTGGCAACATATATGGTGGGAATGCCCGATTCTAAACCTATACTGGAAGGAGGTGAAAATCCAAATGCAGAAAATGTTCCCTGCGGCTGTGAAAATTGGGGATGAAGTGTGGCTAGGAGGCCTATGGGAACCCCGGGACAAACAGTTGAATGTAACGCAGATAAGGAACTTTATGGGCCTATTGATAGGGGCGTGGCTGGAAATAGCCCACAAAGGGAAGCAATGAAGCCCACCACTCGCAGTGGATTGGACAAGAAGAGTATGGTCACACCTAGCCATGAAGCTAATAACTTATAATATTCAAGGGGAACATCAAAAATGTACAACGGACTGGGGGTTGGTTCTGGAGTATCTTCAATCAGACTACAAAGAGCAATGGTGCCCACATAAAATAAGGATTCTGAACCGTTTCAGATGAAGTAGAAGGAGAGACTTCCCAAAGAGGATGAATACAGATGGAGATCATGCGGTGTGGGGGGGTTGTTGAATGTTGTTGACAATGTAATGTTATGATATTGTTAATCAACAAAAACACAGTTTAAAAAAAAATGTCAAATTGCGATAACACTATTGAACATACATTTTGGATCGTTAGAGATGTCACTTTAGAATTTTATCTGGGTAGTTACATTGCCCATCGATTTGTAATTAATTTGAATTTTATTAATAACAAAGATTGGTCAACACTGGGTGGTAACCGGATGGTCTTTGAGCATGTTGAGAAAGTATTTTGGTCAGCTCAACTTTTGTCTTATGCTGTTGAAGTCCAAGCAAAAGAAGAGGTTACTGTCCCAGGACAGGTGTGACAATTTACAGTACCAATGGAAATAAAGAGAGGACAAACCTTGAAAAATCAGGAAGCGTTTATAAATTTTGATCATACACTCCAACAACAAGGATTGTCCCTACATCTAAAACCACTAGTCGATTTAAATGACAACACCATTTCAAAATTGCTGGATAAAAGCGACCCTCAAATTTTCACTTTGGACACATACAGAGGGACATTTCTTGGTGTATTCATCATGCCCTTACAGGGTACAAAATGTTACTTGTGACATCTTGGAAGCTGAGGGAGTATTTACAGTTAATGATAACCATCTTGAATCCATGGAAAACAATGTCTCTGTAAACACCATAAACAGAGATCTCTCTGTCAGGGATGGCACTCTATTAAGAGTGGCACAGGACACCCTGGAAGGGTTTGGGTGGTTGTGCCAAAGTAAAGTGGACAGATAAGTACACACACAGCTGAAAGGAAAGAGAACGAAGAGTAGGCAAGAGAAGCAAGGAAAAAGGTACAGAATGAATTCCCTCTTGGGGTGTATGCAGATATAGGAAAAGAGTATTCCACGAACCTTAGGAAAACTCTAGCCTTCTGCACAGTTTGCTATAACAGAGGCCCACGCTGTTTGCTCATGGCTTGGAACAGCAGCTATGGGTGTCTGTAATGTAGAAACGAGACAAGGGAAGGGGCAGAGGTTGACTGATGGGAACCAACAGACAAGCTCTGTACAAAAGGGTCTACAAACAGTACAAGAGAAGATACTTACAGACAAATCCAGGAAAAGGAGGTTGATAGCAAACTAGCAGAAGGAAATGAAGGGAAAGTCGTGTAACAGGATAGGATAGCAGAGGACAGTAAGGAACAAGGTTGAGAGCTCAGAGAAGCAGGAAAGCAATGAGCAAGCCCACAGGAGCAGGGCTGTAAGGTAGAGAGCCCAGAGGAAAAGGGCTTAGGGCAGCAGAGTAAAGCAGGATGCACGGCAAGGAACCCAGAAGGGCCGGGCAGCAAGGAGTGGGCCCTGAGGGGCAGGGCCGCTGACCAAAGAAGGTTGCAGAGGACTGTAGAGGGCTGCTAGGCCGAGAACCCAGCGGAAAAAGGTAGGTAGTAGGCAGCGGAGCGTGATAAGCTGCAAAGTAGGAAGCCCAGAGGACAAGGCCTGTAAGCAGCCGGAGTGAGGCAGGCTGCAGAGCAGGGAGCCCAGAGGACAAGGGCTGAAGGCAGCCGGAGTGAGGCAGGCTGCAGAGCAGGGAGCCCAGAGGACAAGGGCTGAGGCTGGAAAGCAGCAGATCGTGATCAGCTGCAATGTAGAGAGCCCGGCAGGGCAAGGGCGGAGGCTGCAAGGCAGCAGAGCGTGATCGGCTGCAATGTGGAGAGCCCGGCAGGGCAAGGGCGGAGGCTGGAAGGCAGCAGAGCGTGATCGGCTGCAATGTGGAGAGCCCGGCAGGGCAAGGGCGGAGGCTGGAAGGCAGCAGAGCGTGATCGGCTGCAATGTGGAGAGCCCGGCAGGGCAAGGGCGGAGGCTGGAAGGCAGCAGAGCGTGATCGGCTGCAATGTGGAGAGCCCGGCAGGGCAAGGGCGGAGGCTGGAAGGCAGCAGAGCGTGATCGGCTGCAATGTGGAGAGCCCGGCAGGGCAAGGGCGGAGGCTGGAAGGCAGCAGAGCGTGATCGGCTGCAATGTGGAGTGCCTGGCAGGGCAAGGGCGGAGGCTGGAAGGCAGCAGAGCGTGATCGGCTGCAATATGGAGAGCCCGGCAGGGCAAGGGCGGAGGCTGGAAGGCAGCAGAGCATGATCAGCTGCAAGGCAGGAGCCTGGAAGAGTAGGGCTGAGGCAGGGAGCCCAAAAGGCTAGGGCTGTAGGCAGCAGGGTGTAGCAGGCTGCAAGGCAGGAGCCCACCAGGGCACTGGAACAAAGAGCAGGTGAAATCAGGAAACAGAATACAAAGTTTGTAGCTCGAAGCAAATAAGGTGCCGGAAGGACTCTCAATGCAAGAGACTGAGCTCTCGCAGGCAGCAGCCTTTATACTGCCCAGCCCAGCACAGAGGCAGGCTAATTGGTTGCACCTGGCTCAGCACACCTGCAGACAATCGGCCACCTCCCTCTCTGTTCCTGAGCTGGTGGAAGCAGAGCAAATCCCTAGGGCTTCTGGGGATTGTAGTTCTGATGAAGGAAAATAGGAATAGCCAGGAATAGATGGTTATAGCCAAGTGCATTATGGTAAGTGTGGTTTTCTGGGAAAAATAAAAAAGCACCAAAGTCTTGCAAATGGGAAATAAAGTCCAAATAGTGAATAGCGGTTGATCCAAGAGTTTTCTGTAGATAAATGAATAACAATTTGTCCATATTGATCGCCAATGTATGCGCCCATGGTGCAGGCATGACAGTATGCCCCTCTCCAGGCCCCTCTCCAGGCTCCCTGAAGACTGACCAACAGGAAGAAGGTCTGTCACACCGTGAAAGAGTCTTATTCCGAAAAGGCACATCATGAAGCACCAAAAACTGTGTAAGGTTGTAAGGTGGGAGTCTTGAAAGGTGGAGACGGTATCAATGTGCTGAACCTTTGCGGTAGAAATCAGAAAAGACAAAGTCTTTGGAGCACAAAACCCAACAGAGTGTTCATGAATAGAGGAACTGTGAATGTCTATTGCAGGTTCCATGGCAAAGCTTACTTTGAAAGGCAACAGTAAAGTGGTGGAAGGTGGAGCCAGAGGCACAGCAGAGTTGGTTGCTTTAGGAAGGTTTTCCAAGGCATCAGACACAGCAATGGCAGAGTCAAGATTAGCCGCAGAAACGTCAGGAGTCACAGTGGCGGGTTCTCCATGATTTGTAGGAGTTTCAGAAGCCACCGCAGCAGAGAGATCATGAATGGCTGTGGATAGTTCTGATGCTGTAGCAACTGGGAGAGTGGGTGCCATAGAAGACCCAGCGGACAGTGATGCACCTGAGACTGATAGAGTAGAATCTGGTAGTCTTAGTGCTGCAAAGGCGCCAGCAAGAACAACCGGAGCTGTAGTCCCAAAGAAAAGCTGTTATCTGACTTAGCAACAGGTTCTGTCCTTGCAGGCAGAGAGGAAGGGGGTGCTTCTGCTGCGAAAAGAGTGATGTGAGATGCTGCAACAGTAGCAGATTTAGAAGTATTAGCAGGAGGAGCAGCAGAGATTGGGCTAGCAGATGCAGTAACAGGTAATAAGACAGATGTGTGGTCATGATTGGGTAGGCGTTCTGAAGGCTGATCTTCAAAGTCTGGTGTGCTCAAATTACTTGGCGGGTCTGGGGTATAGACTGATGGAAAGGCTGGATTCCAGGCAGGTACCGGGTATTTTTCAGGATTGGAATCATGGTCTAGAGTACCAGAACCTGAGTTACTGTGGTTGGAAAGTGAAAGAGCTGTGTCAGACTTTAGAAGGGATGCATATGCTAAATGTAGGTCTTCCATCTGCTTGGTATAAATCTGTATCCTTTTCTGCGTGGCAATTCCAGGCCTTACCATGTCGATCTCTAAAGACAGTATTTCGGGTGTAGGACATTGTGTCAAAAGGTCTGGAATATTGTGTCCCTTCATAGAATTTTTACTATGTAAATAAACATAGTCATCATAGAGATCTTCGGTCTTTCTTTTAAGGCGTAAGAGTTTTTCTTGTAGCAGGTATGTATCATTAGCCTGATCTAAAGCTTCAGAATCTGGTGTGGCAGAAAATTCGGTTGTAGCAATGGGAAGACTGACCTTAAGGTTATTGTGGTTGGTAGATACTGGGGAAGTATTAAGACCACCGATGGTCAGTATTGGTCTTTTGTACCCAGGACTAGGCGAACTAACCTCAGGATACATAATGCCGTGTCCTGTCAAATGAGGGTTTCCAGTAGACTGGGGAGCTTGCCAAGCAGATCTTTAACATATCACTCTAGCAACAGCGTACTCTGGTTTAGAGACCCCCACAATGAGTGCAATATCCTTGGCTGTAACAGTGTTAGAAAAATTATCAGACGCAGGAGTGTCTTTCACTGTTTGGGCTAACAAGATCTGTAAGAATTCATTATCTTGCTGTAGCTCTTCAACCGATAAGGAGTGCGGATCATAGTCGCAAATGTCATAATAGTTATACATGGAAGAAGGGTCAGCAAGCCAGTGAGTGTAGTACCGTGCTTGTAAATCTTTGTTTACTAAGGCAAGACTGTTCTTTAGACTAAGGTTCTTGTTTGCAGTCTTTAGGGAAAGTATAGATTTTTGCAAAGGTTTCTTAACCCGAAAGGAAAGCATCCTTGGTCTGTGTGTGCCTTTCCTGCCTATGGAACAAGACATTTTTGGCTCTTGCATTCTGTCAGGGATGACACTCTATTAAGAGTGGCACAGGACACCCTGGAAGGGTTTGGGTGGTTGTGCCAAAGTAAAGTGGACAGATAAGTACACACACAGCTGAAAGGAAAGAGAGCAAAGAGTAGGCAAGAGAAGCAAGGAAAAAGGTACAGAATGAATTCCCTCTTGGGGTGTATGCAGATATAGGAAAAGAGTATTCCACGAACCTTAGGAAAACTCTAGCTTTCTGCACAGTTTGCTATAACAGAGGCCCACGCTGTTTCCTCATGGCTTGGAACAGCAGCTATGGGTGTCTGTAATGTAGAAACGAGACAAGGGAAGGAGCAGAGGTTGACTGATGGGAACCAACAGACAAGCTCTGTACAAAAGGGTCTACAAACAGTACAAGAGAAGATACTTACAGACAAATCCAGGAAAAGGAGGTTGATAGCAAACTAGCAGAAGGAAATGAAGGGAAAGTCGTGTAACAGGATAGGATAGCAGAGGACAGTAAGGAACAAGGTTGAGAGCTCAGAGGAGCAGGAAAGCAATGAGCAAGCCCACAGGAGCAGGGCTGTAAGGTAGAGAGCCCAGAGGAAAAGGGCTTAGGGCAGCAGGGTAAAGCAGGCTGCACGGCAAGGAACCCAGAAGGGCCGGGCAGCAAGGAGTGGGCCCTGAGGGGCAGGGCCGCTGACCGTAGAAGGTTGCAGAGGACTGTAGAGGGCTGCTAGGCCGAGAACCCAGCGGAAAAAGGTAGGTAGTAGGCAGCGGAGCGTGATAAGCTGCAAAGTAGGAAGCCCAGAGGACAAGGGCTGTAGGCAGCCGGAGTGAGGCAGGCTGCAGAGCAGGGAGCCCAGAGGACAAGGGCTCAAGGCAGCCGGAGTGAGGCAGGCTGCAGAGCAGGGAGCCCAGAGGACAAGGGCTAAGGCTGGAAAGCAGCAGAGCGTGATCGGCTGCAATGTAGAGAGCCCGGCAGGGCAAGGGCGGAGGCTGGAAGGCAGCAGAGCGTGATCGGCTGCAATGTGGAGAGCCCGGCAGGGCAAGGGCGGAGGCTGGAAGGCAGCAGAGCGTGATCGGCTGCAATGTGGAGAGCCCGGCAGGGCAAGGGCGGAGGCTGGAAGGCAGCAGAGCGTGATCGGCTGCAATGTGGAGAGCCCGGCAGGGCAAGGGCGGAGGCTGAAAGGCAGCAGAGTGTGATCGGCTGCAATGTGGAGAGCCCGGCAGGGCAAGGGCGGAGGCTGGAAGGCAGCAGAGCGTGATCGGCTGCAATGTGGAGAGCCCGGCAGGGCAAGGGCGGAGGCTGGAAGGCAGCAGAGCATGATCAGCTGCAAGGCAGGAGCCTGGAAGAGTAGGGCTGAGGCAGGGAGCCCAAAAGGCTAGGGCTGTAGGCAGCAGGGTGTAGCAGGCTGCAAGGCAGGAGCCCACCAGGGCACTGGAACAAAGAGCAGGTGAAATCAGGAAACAGAATACAAAGTTTGTAGCTCGAAGCAAATAAGGTGCCGAAAGGACTCTCAATGCAAGAGACTGAGCTCTCGCAGGCAGCAGCCTTTATACTGCCCAGCCCAGCACAGAAGCAGGCTAATTGATTGCACCTGGCTCAGCACACCTGCAGACAATCGGCCACCTCCCTCTCTGTTCCTGAGCTGGTGGAAGCAGAGCAAATCCCTAGGGCTTCTGGGGATTGTAGCTCTGATGAAGAAAAATAGGAATAGCCAGGAATAGATGGTTATAGCCAAGTGCATTATGGTAAGTGTGGTTTTCTGGGAAAAATAAAAAAGCACCAAAGTCTTGCAAATGGGAAATAAAGTCCAAATAGTGAATAGCAGTTGATCCAAGAGTTTTCTGTAGATAAATGAATAACAATTTGTCCATATTGATCGCCAATGTATGCGCCCATGGCGCAGGCATGACACTCTCCACCCACCTAGAGGACACTTCTGAAATATCAAAACCAGATGTATTTCCCTATTTCCGGCAGATGGGCGAAGAACGGATCAATCTGGCCATGGCCTATGAGAATGATGAACAATGCCAACAACTGAGAGAGGTATTCCTGGATTCCCAGCATATCTTGTCAGTTTACTCCTATAATTGTGGACATACAACTAGTAATTCAACAACAATACCTACAGACCTTGAAATGGCACCCCTGTTTGTAAGACAAGACTTGTTGCCTCTCACGTCCGTGGAGTCACACACAGAAATTATCTGAAATCTAGTACCCCGTGGGATAATTCATCCTATAGACAGTACCTTTAACAACCCAGTACTGGGTATCCTTAAACCAAATGGACAACAGAGACTTTGTGTTGACCTGAGGGAGTTAGGTAAACGGATGCACATGTCAAGGTGGCCTCTTCCCTATATTGATCAAGGAGGGGCACAGATCCAAGGATCAAAAGTGTACACAGCCCTTGAGTTGACAAATGCTTATTGGACAGGAATAGAGAAGATTGGTATATATTTGCCTCTACCTTCGGGAGCAACAACATACTTTTACCCATAGATCTTTTTTATCATCAATGCAGGAAATTAGATGAACATTTTCCTTCACAAGGCCATATCTGATTTTGACAAAGGAGATAACTGGGCATATGTGAATGATCTGTTGATAAAAAGCTCAACTGTGGAAGAATATCTGGTGAAATCTGATATGTTCTTGACTGCGTTGAAGAAAAGTGCTTCGAAGGTGAAAGTCTAATCACCCATAATAATATAGTGGCATACCTGGCGGCTCCCCACAAGGTATATGACGAAAACACCTGTTAGGAAATACCAACAGTTTATGTGGATGGGTGTTCCTACCATAATACTAAATATGGGGAAAATTGGTTTCTGGCATTGGGAATTCATATGTCAATGATCTTCCCAAAGATTAGATATGGAACACCTCCTGGGAGAAATCCAAGTAACAGCAGTGAATAGATCACAAACTCGCACTGACAATGAACTTTCAGCTGCTTAGTGGAGTAAAGATGCACCTTATGTAGATTTGATCACTGCTCAAAAAGAGGATCCCATCATTGGAAAATGATATCAATATTTAGAAGATCCAATCAGTTTTCTTATGATAGAATCAGATTATTCTTGAAACATTTGTATATGGGCAAACTATAAATATCATATCATATCATATTATATCTTTTTCAAGGAAAGGAAGACCTCTGAATTCTGTTATGGTTTCAGAACAAGACAGACCATTGCTGCGGAAACACAAATCGGGGTATGACTATTGGGTGTTACCTACCTCATTCTGAAGTCTCATATTTAACCACGCCCATGATTTGGCTACCGCCAGTCACAGGGTATTTCAAAAGACTGTTGAGATACTCCGAGAAGTCGCTTACTAGCCACACATGGGGCAGAATCACAATTCATATTTAAAGGGATGTCTTGTGTGTGCCCAGTTCCAACCAAGTTCTCCCAACACAGAGCTCCTCCGCAGAAGAGAGGAATGACATTACCATGGTCTGATGTTTAAGTAGACTTCATTGGACCAGTATCTCATTATTCCATGGAAAAAAAGACATGTTGATTGTGACATGCCTCTTCACAAAGTCCATTGAGTGCATTCCTGCCCCAAATTGTAAGGCAGAGACAGCCACCACTTTGATGAACAACAACATATTTTCTCATTTCTGTCTTTCTCAAAGGATTGAGTCTGACAGAGGTAGTAATTTTAACAGTGAGATTATGACTAAGATGTTGGAGCCAAGCATCAAGTGGCGGTGTGGGAAGATATAACAAAACAATTGTAAGAATCTTGAAAAAGTGTTTTATTCTTTGGCTAAATTCGGACATCTGATTGCCGCTTGTCCTGTGGCCCTGAGATCTAAGACAATCTCATTACATATTTGTTCTAAGGAAACACATTCTTGTCTGCAGGAATATGGAGCTAATTACCTGATACACCAGACAACATTGCACAGTATCCCCTCCAAGGGTTGATACCCACAACATCTCTGTGGTAAGAGGAATCACCTGACCTCCATATCATTGCTCTCTAATAGTTCACTTGTTAAACTCCCTTTAATTTCATTTAGTGAGTATACCACATGATGATGTTTAACATGTGTTTTTACAATACATATTATTACATTACAGGAATATCGGAGGGTGGGCATCTTGAGTCCAGAGCTAGGACCGGTTCCACAAGTTAACATGCTTTATCCATGCACACAGAGATCTGAGCTACCTCCACTATCCTTATCACCAGGTACAGAATTGTGCTAGTGATTATATTTCTGATCAAGACATGTCTATGATAGAGTATCTATTTTCGGTGATTTCTAAAGGTGTACACCTAAAACATTTGTGCAATATTGTTTATTTATAGAACCCACCCTGAAGAAGGACACACTGTCCAAAATGCATTGGCAAGGGCTTCTGCATGACAATAATGAAACATGATAAATAAACAAGAAGATTTTCACCAACAAGACTATGGGTCTACTATATTAACTGCATGATGCTGATTGTAACATAACCTTGTATCTGTCATAATATGCAGTAGTATTTACTACACCCCTGGTGTCCCCAGGTCTAGAGACGATTTCACCAGACATTTGCTCTGTTTTCAGCCCTGAGATCTACACCTTCTTCTGCCACCACAATGTCTCCATTTGAATAAATGATTGAATGAAACATGGTATTACCTCAATACCTGCTTTACCAAACTCCAGAGCAGACATTAATAAATGCTTCAACTACTCATAAACTGAATGAATACATTGAGAATTTGAGGAAACATCTGGAGCATGCTTTTGCCTATACCCAATGCAATCTGAGAAGTCTGCTGAAGGGATGAGAACATATTACGACCTCAAAACAACAAAACAGTAATATGTGGTAGGGAACAGTGTTTCTCTCAAAGAAACCAAGCCAAGGAGAAGAAGTTGTTATCTTCTTGGTGAGGTGATTTAGAGATCATCCATAAGATCGCTACTGTGGCATATAAGATCCACATCCCAAAAGGATATCTGATTGAGGAAAAGGGGGTCATATCGTTTGAAAAGCTTTCACACTCTACCAGCTTTGAGAATGATAGAGGAGCCATCTGAAGTTCGGGCTGAAGAAAATCTTGAAGCATAAAACCTGGAGAACTTAAAAAGGAAAGGGAAAGGAATAACAAGAGCAATTAACCGGTAAGTAATAAAATTACAGTGCAAGTGATGAAATTAGTGAAGTTAATGTAAACCAGCCTTTTACCCCTCTGTGTAGTGAACTAAATGGAGAACCATTTACAGGGCTTGAAGAACAGGGAAGGGTACTCCCCTGAAAACATGGAGAGAAAAGATTCAGAACAGAAAGCATGATGGAAGAAATGCTCATCCAAAGTTGACCAGAAAGAATCCAGAGACAAGACCCCTTTTCTCATCCTCCCCCTTTTGCTGCCACAAGGAGTAAGAGCAAGGGTGGATTATGTAGGGAAATCTATACTGAAGAAAAGTAGGCAAAGAAAAAACATGCCAGTTAAAGTCAAAAATGTGAGCTGCAGCCGGTGCACAGCATCTGAAAAATGACACATGTGAGGGAATGTAAACTGTTTGAAACCCCTTTAAAATAAAAATATAAGTCCAACATAAGGCACAAAAGGGAATTGTTGGGTTACATGGAAGAATCCAGCAAGTTTTTATTAATAATTAAGAATAGTACAATCTGAGATGAAAAGCACAGCATTTAGAATGACAGAGACACAGAATTGGACCTGCATTTTCAGCTAGCGTATGCTTTTATTTCCTTTACAGCATTAAGAGTCAGTATTCTGAAACCTGCAGATATTCAAAATGTGGATGTTAAATAGAAATTTGATCAGAAAGAACAAATTATACTGTTGTTCTTTTGAAATGACAATTGCAGCACAAAGAATAAAATGATTATTTAAGGCTTCTTTGGGGAATTCACAGCTTTTTGGGAAAAGAAAGCAAACTGAAATATTCATGACCTTCCCCCGACAAGACACAGAACATAGGGGTTGGTTTCACATCAAAGAAAAGAAACTGAAGGATTGTGTAGCTGAACTAAAACAGTTTATGACTTATATCCTGATTCTCAAGAAGCCAGGCCCTGCAATAAAAACAAAGGTCATCCATTTACCACTTACATCTGTCTACGTGTGCATGGGCTTCAATCCTTAAATATACATTGAACTCATACTGACCAGGCGTCATTAGTGGTCCTTTCTCATCTAATCTGATATCATGATCAGCAGGCCTCTCCTGAAGAAAGGAATTTTACACATTTTGGGAGTGGCGGTCTGCCTCAAAGGGGCACCCAAGTCTGTGAATAGCCCAAGGAGATGTGACTAAAGGCAATCAAAACCTTTGCCAGTTTAACTCTAAAGAATATTTTCCATGGTAACCGAGAATTCACTGGGATCATAAGATCCCCTGCCCTGAACTAACAGGATGAAACAACAGATGTTTGGTTTCTGGGCAGATTAACTGGAATTGACATATAATATTTGGTAAATAACCAAACATGCATTATTGAAATTACATTGGATTCCCTTTATCACTTTTGAACAAATAGTGGTAGAGGCTTAATTTCTTCTTTTATATTGAAATTCAGCTTTACAGGCCCTATTAGATGGTTCTAAAATTATATTTTGGTGATGTTATCTTATTTTTCAAATTTGTCGAATGTAGATATTGTCGCACATAAATGGCGTGCGCTATTGAATTATACATCCTAGCATCGGTGCTGGAGAGCCCATTATTCTGGGCTGGCAATGGAATTTGTGTATAAAAGTATGAGTAAAAAAGACAAAAAATGTGTAACTCATTCCCCTTCAATCGTGTTGAGATCAGCCTAGCATTATTTAATTTGTGTGAGAGCAATCTGATTAACCGATTAGTAATATGATCATATGTGTGGAGCATGCTGTTATAGAAAGTTGCAAATGTTTAATGCATAAATCTCCAAGATCACATTGCATCAAATGGCAGGGTAACTGGGTTTAGAAGTCACTCCCATTGTACTGCCCTCTTCATTAATGTGCCCAATGACCACAGTGGGGTTGATAATATGTGTTGATACTTTTGGAATACTGTCCAATCACACACATTGAACAATTAGATTAGAGAAATGACACACACCTTGTGGATTTTGCTCAGTAAAAGTTCAAAAACAGATTCTTAGACAGACACACACTCACTCACTGATAGAAGGAGAGGAAGAAGGAGAGAAAAGTGAATTGATAACATCAGAGCTTTACGAAATAACAAGAGTAGGTTTATTTCTCAAATCAAGGGGTAGAGAATTCCAATGACGAGGGCCATAAACAGTGAGGTGTCTATCTCCCCTATTAACACAGCAGAACAAAAGAACAAGTATTTATTTTCTTCTGATCTAAGTGATCTGGTTGGATGGTAGCAGGAAATCATATCTACTAAGTATGCTGGTGCAAGTCTCCTTAAACATTTGTAGACTTAACAAAGAATTTAGAAATTAATTTGTTGATCAATCGCTATCCAGTGCAAAGAACGTTGAATGATGGAGACTCATAGGCCCTGGTTGATCCAAAGGTAATCTTAACCACTATATTTTGGGCTACCTGTAACTGTGATAGCTGGCGATTAGTAATGCCAACCAGAACGGCATTGGCATAATCTAGTCTAGAATTAACTAGTGATCCCACCACCACTGGCACATCTGGAAGGTCTAGATAGGATAGAGCTGTTCATAATAACAAAAGAGTATAGTGTACTGATTGAGTTATAGTTCCTACCTGATGGTCACAGCCTAAGTTGGACTGCCGGTAGCATCCTAGATTGTTCATTTTAGGGGCAAAGATGGAGGGTACACCAAACAGAGAATGAGGAGGAATAGTATCAATATAGTCTGTAGATAATTATTTTGGCACCAACAGTGTGATTTCAGTTTTCGTGAGTTTGAGCTGTAGCTTCTCCAGTGACATCTAGCGTGCAAAATCTTCTATGCATTGTATAATGTTTGCAAAAGACTCAGAGGGATCTTCGACCCGCAAATATAGATGTGTGTCAACTGCATAAAAATGGTATGACAAGTTGAATTTAGACACAATACTCATCAGAGGCTGAACGTAGACTGTGACGAATCATGGGATTATGTCACTTCTCCGCATTGGGGAAACCCTTCCCTGTGAGGCTATGTAGGTGAGCCCGCTACTCGATATTCCCCATAGGGGTGTCAAAAAATGAGAGGCCCTCACAGGGTGGCATTTCCCTCATGGGGATGAGAACTCCCATTCCACGATAGAACTCTCTAACCCATTTGCCCTATAGATCTTGACATGTCCAGAGATGCCAGCTAACCAACCTGAGAGTACTACTGTTATGTATTGTAGCACTCCCTCTTGTACTCAGTTTGAAAATGACCAAAACATGACCAGGAAAAGACAAAGGCATTAACATACCTTTTCTCCAAGTACTGAGAAGATGAAGAAGAGTAGGCCCCACAGAGTCATGAAGATCACCCACCCAATGGAAATTAGTGAAAGGCTTTGACAGTCCGCAGGGGAGGGATCCGCTTCAGAATGTAAAGAGCAAGAATGGACTAAGGAAGGAGAGAAGCCGCTGTGAATGCTGGAATCCCTGGGAAGTTCAAACCTGCGAGTGGAGAAGCAAGCTGCAGAGGCCGCTCTTTGATGCAGAAGAAACTGAATCCAGATTGGAGGTGCAATCGGGAGAAGGCACAGGTTTTGTTGCAACCAGAAGCTGGAAGAAGGTCATCAGTGACCAAAAGATCAAGGGCCCCGCAGGACAAGTAAGGAGCGGTGGCTAGCGAAGAACAGCGCAGGTGGAATGGCCAAGCAGAGTGGCCAAACCCAAGGAGAACCGGCAATGTGGTTCCAGCAAGAAGGTAATGGGGTAGCCACTCTAAAGCTACTAACCTTGAAGAGTGCAGCAGGAGTTATCTCCCTCAACACAATATCCACCTTAAGTCTACCAACCCTGAAGAGTGCAGCAGGAGTCTTCTTACTAGTCACAGTAGCTATCCTGAAGCTACTGACCCTGAAGAGTGCAGCAGGAGTTATCATTCCTCAACACAGAAGTCACCCTCAGTTTACTGACCCTGATGAGTGCAGAGGGAGTCATCTCACTTGTCACAGTATTTATAAGGAAGAGTGCATTTGAATTGATCTCCCTCATTTCAGTGGTTACCAGAGAAGCACGACTGATCAAGAGAGAACTAAAGCCGCATTTTGGAAAGCCTTGAGAGCAATCTCCCTGGCTCTGGTCACTCTAATGTTTGCAATCCAAGAACCTGGAGGAGAGCTTGGAAGGAGTTGCAGGAACTCTTCGGAAAAGTCTCAAGAACTGTGTAAAACATGTATGACACCAGGAAAAGGGAGTAATTCTTCTGCTTGGTAAATTAGACTCTATATCATCAGACCAACGGGTTAAGCCCAAAAGGAACCCATTTGTTATCCTGGAACTGGTAACACTGCAGCGATATCAGAAGAAGGGTGCCATTCTGCTGGTTCCCTTTGAATTTATGCTTTTGGGTCACAAAGGCTGTGACTGATTCCTATAAAGAACCAGGAGGAGGGAGTCATCCTCCTGGATTAGTTGGTTATGTTTTAGTGGTAGGGCTAGAGCAGGGGAGAATTTTGGATAGAGGATGGTTATTTTGTGTTGGACAATCCGAGTTTCCTTAGTTAGGTAGGGATTACTCTTTTAAGAATAGGGGGAGTTAGGTTTATTTCCTTATAGCCAAAATGCAACCTCTGCACCTGACTCCTTCCTCCAGCATGCCACAAGGCATTCAATAAAATAGGAGACACTGAGGATCCTTGTGGGACTTCACGTTGTGCCAGGGCATCTTTTGATACATAGTTGCCGAATTTAACACATTGGTGACGTTCCAACAAAAAAGAGCGGACCCAGGCAAATGCTTGATCAGACACCCCAACCACGAAGTGAGTCTGGTCAGCATAAGGTTTATGTCCACTGTATAAAACACGCAGAAAGGTCCAATATAATCAACAGGGTCATTTCCCCTTCATGGGCATTTTTAGTACATCATGCCTTACAGCAACCAGCGCTGACTCGGTCCAGTGCAAAGGACAGAAACTGGATTGATAAATATCCAGAATATAATGTGTCTCAATATGAGATTGCAGCTGGGACTTAATCACTTCCTCCAGTATCATGGCTGGCCAGCACAGACCTGCCACTGGCCGGTAGTTCTGAAGAATTTCAGTATCAAATGTTTTTTGTTTTTTTACAATGGTGTTAGTGCTGTAATTTGTAAGGTGGGTGGTAATTAACAAAGGCCATCATAAATTCATTCAGGTACGAATCGTTGTTACCAGTAACCTAGTCATGAACTACATCGTGAATTTGTATAGTGGGTCTGAGTTTTTGAAGCAACTCATATATTGTATCTGAGATTACCTCAGAAAACTGGATTGAGTTTAGATGGTTTAAGACTAATGTACAAGCACATCAGAGCAAAGTGCATCTAACTGTGTGCATACCTAGAAAAATAAAGTAATTGAAGTCATTTTCTGGTCACATCACCAAGCAGAGTTCTATTACTTGAGCTGATCTATTCAAGAAAAGGGGGGAAACGGTTATAAACCACCACCTATTTTCCAGCCTTTAAGTTGCCCATTAAAGTTGATAAATTAACACTTACATCTGGTAATGCAACAGGAACACCCTTGAAGGGAGTTTTGCAAACATACACTTTCGTTTTGTGAGTGATTCACATGAGGGAATGTTAACTAGCCTGTTTTTAAATGGCGATTTCTATAACACTGTTTTAAAGTAAATGTCTATAGAGTAAGGGTGGCAGTGTCTATTTCCAATAAAGGTGAATTTGAGAGATTTAGACAGGCGGAGATGTTCTGATTTAATTTGGGTTTTAGCAAAGTAAAGCTTCATCCTGGAATCTCCTGATTTTTTCAATCCATGGTGCAAGTTCCTTCAGGGTTAACAAAATGCATATTTGCTGATGTGTGTGTGTTACAAATGTCCACATTCATGTAAATGTAGCATAGAAAACTGAGTGACTAGTGCATTGATTATTACCATTAATGTTGGAAGTTCATAGGTGCATAATGTATTTACATTTAAATTGATTCAATTATTTATATCTGATCAATAAATAGGTATTCTGTGCAACCCTGTGTGTTTCTTGTCCCGAAAAGGGAGGGAGGCTGTAGGGAATCAATATTGTTAAATTGGGGGTTCTGGATTTATGAAAAGAACTTTATCAAATAAAGGAAAATTGTGCGTGCTTGATTTGGGGTATGTGGAAAACTCGATTAAAGAATCCTACATACACCAATAACTAACATAAAGGTACATTGGACTATTAATGCAGTAAATTGACTTGCACTCCCCTGGTGAAGCCAAAACTAAAACTAAATATTAGCTGCCACCAGCTTACTCCCTAAAACCAAAATCACCCTACGACAAAAATCCGGGGGGAGGTTGAGAGGCACACCTAAAACAGTAAAGCTTATGTGCCAACCAATGCCATTAACTTAAGTAAGGTAAAAATAAATATAGTATGGGGGCTTCAGCAGATGCCCCTCTGACCACCAAAATAAATTAGACAACCCAAAAAATAAAGGGGAAAAGGAAAAAGCGTAGGGATCCCATAAAAGGAGACTGCAAAATCCCCAAAACCTAAATTGTGCTGTAATGATACATTATCAACTCCAGGAAGGATTATGTGATCTATGTTTATTTATGACTTTCTACCTTTCTAATCTAAACACCCCAAGAACATGCAAAACATGTTGGTTTATATTATCTTTGGTTTCAGAAAACGAGATTCTATCACCCTGCTCCACTGTTAGCTACACTGATGGCCTGCCCCACCACATTTACCCACTTGCATGTGCAGGGCTGTGAGGAAATAACTACTGCTCTGCCCCCACATTTCTACAACCCAACCATGATCCCAATCATAAAGGTAAAACAGGCATAGGAAAGAAATATACCTGCTTGGTGGCCATGCGAGCATGAGCAAGTCGCTGGGAGCTGCTGTTTGATCCAGCTAATGATCCTGGAAATAGGCCGAAAACAGGCAAGAAAGGACGGACAAACGGAAGAGGAGGCATCCGAAGGTCCAGAGCACACATAGGGGAAAGCCTGAGCAAAATCGGAGGACGGTGAGGCCAAAATGAAGATTGCGAGTAACGCGGAACCGCCACACAAAATGGTGGATGCAACCCGCTGAGAGATTGCCCGTGCCCTGAAGGACGAAGGAACGCTGGAAGCGCGGAACGACCAGGCGTAAGGGGTGCAGACAGCCGACAAGGAGGGGAGAAGCCAAGCGGACACCAGCGAATCATCCGGTGGGAGACCGGGAGAAGCGCCAGGTCGGCACGCTCCATCGAGGGCAGAGACGTGCACCGCCGAGTTGTGCTGGGACAGGCAGAGGCACGGGCGGCTGCAGCCGTGAACAGGCGGCAACGCCCGTGGCCCGGAACACCGACAGGGCACCCGAGCACACTGCGGACCGGCAGTTACAGCGGAGGAACCCCACTGGAACACGCCTGGGCAGCGGCAAGGGAGCCCAGCGGGGTCCAGTGAGTGTGACACTCCCCCGACCCCCAGCAGCGAGAGGAACACAGGCGGCCACCACACCGCAACTGAGGCAGAGCGGCAGCCAACAGCAGGGCAATCAAGGGGACCCATAAGGGAACCCTGCAGGACAAAGGTGGAAGATCCCGAGGGTCAGACAGCTGGGCGATAACGGGAGCGCCCAGCCCCAGGCTCAGAGGCCAGCCTAGGGGCCACAGGGCATACATGGGAGAACATAGCCCACCCAAACAGTACTCAAGCCATCAACAGAGACTATCAAGGGGTGGAAAGAAGGAGGAGAGCCACGAACGAACAGAAATCCCCTGGGAGGTAAGGAGACCCTGATCCTCACAGCAAGATCACAATGCAGATGAGTAGAACGGTCCCTCGAACTGCGAACCCCCCTCCAGCACGTCAGAGCAGATGAAATTACCGGGGATTCTACAGCAGAGACAGGAGACAACAACGTTCCCCCTGAGTGGCCGCGGACAATAGTCGAATTGCGGAGTCATATCTGCTAGGCAACAGCGAGGAAGGACATAGGGAGGCCACCTGATAGAAGATAGTACACACAAGGAGATCCTTGCCCAACAAGAGTCTGTGAGTACACACTGCCAAAAGAGGGCACGAACTTTGCAAATACAAGACTCAAACAAAAAAAGCGCTCAGAAGTGGTAGAGTCGACGGGGACTCAGGGAGGGCAGAGCTGAGACTGAAATAACCCGCAAGAGGGAGAGAGCGCGCCGGCCGCGGAGGGGAAGCAACCCGGGGGCACACCGGCCGCATCAAAGCACAGAGGCACAGGGCAACGGAAATCATCATGCCCGACAAACAGAAAGGCGGCAGAGGGAGACAAACGAGCATGGAGTCATTTGCCCATAAGAATGACGACCCACAACCTGGGACAACAGGGGCGGACACAGCCACGCCAAACGCCACACATGAAGAGTTCAGACAGGTGGAAGGCAGTATCCTGGAGGCCATAGACGCGTTGAAGGCATTGATAGAGTGTAAACTGGATGCAGTGTTCGTGGACGTGGGGCGCCTTAAACAGGACACAAGGAACCTAGCAGAGAGAGTGACAAAGGTAGAACAACAAGTACAGAGCAACACAGCAAATGTGACCACCTCCCAATCACAAATGTCAGAGGTGCTGGAACGGATCAGTACACTGGAACGCAGGGCCGAAGATGCGGAGGGCAGGGCCAGGTGCAACAACGTACGCATTGTGAGACTGCCGGAGGGGGAGGAAGGCAGAGACCCCACAAACTACATAGAGAACCTACTGCTCCAAGAGGTGGGCGCAGGGACTCTGTCCCAGGGCTTCGTAGTGGAGAGGATACATAGAGCACTAACTAGGAAACCCCACCCGGGAGTGCCACCGAGTCCTATGATTGCGAAGATCATGAACTTCAAAGACAGGGAAAAAATCTTGACATTCTCAAGGGAGGGTGTTAGTGAGAATTCTCCTTCTAGGACTAATTTCCCTCACCTAGTGAGTCCCCCAGCAGCTTTGCTGGATTTCTGGAGTTTATTTTTTCCACTCTTACATGTGTTTTGGCCTATGTATTTTTACTCATTGTGTGATCTTGGTCACTTGAGCACACCACTCCAGGTGCCCCTGTTCTTGTACGGGTTACACAGCACCTTTAGTGTAGTAACCCAGGGTTGTCTTTAAGACTTCCCTCTGACTCCATTTAGCTGGGGCTGACTACTGTCCCCCAGAGAAACGTAAAGTTGCCATTACTTTACATAGTCATTTTTTACAACAGACCCAGTACACCGCATCTAACATGGAGTACTGGAAAGGGCTAATCTGTACCCCTTTTCTGTCTGTACCGACCTGAGCATTGTTTCACTCTTTTAACATTTAGACTTGGCGGTGGTATCTACCCTAACTTTTCTACCACGATTCTATTAGATAAACGTGGTACTGTTCTTGGCTATTATATTAGCCTCGAACATAAACTCGCTTGAGCAAATCGTCTTTCTTTTGGCTCCGGTTGGGTTTATTCGCCATTTCTTTTTATTAAAGTCCTTCTTGTGTTATACTTTGCGCGGCAAACTAGTTTTGCCTTCTTTGTTCAGCGTCTTTTGGTGGGCTTCTGCAGAGAAGCCCTCCTCTTGGCGCCTGGGTGTCTAGGTAGACTGAATGTGGGGAAGGTGTGTAGTCACCCCCTGCACAGGGTATCCTAGGAAACCCAAGTCGCACTTTGCCATGATTGGCTGAGGTGGTTGTCCCGGCTGGACAACCCCCCTGCTGCGTGATTGACAGCCAGGCTGTGTGAATGGGGGTTTTGTGCATAAAAGGCATGTCTCTTGGGCTAGAAGTCAGAGTCGCCTCTGGAACTACAAGGAACCGAAGAGAAGCGGAGAGAACGAGGGCTGCTGCAACTACCCCGTCCCGGTGAAGCCCTGCTGCAGTCCTGAGCTATCTTCCCTTCAACGACTAAGAGGAGATCCAGTCCGGAGTCTTCTTCCCTTGAGCCTGTTGGAGATAACCAGCTCATCTTCTTCAGCCAGAGATCTCCTCCGTGGTCGAAATCGCTGCACACTGCTGTAGTGGTCCGGATAGCCACCGGGTGAGCCTCTGCTGTTTTTAAGGAGCACACCTTTTCGCTGTCGCTGCTGCCGGCTTCATCCCTGTGTGGTACAGACCCCCTTCAGACGTCCTCCTTCACAACGAAGCTCCGGGAATCGTGGGTCTGCGGGAAACCAACAGTAACAACTGCCAGGGCACCAGCTGAATTGTTGGAATAAGGTACTGTGTCCTACTTGAGGAAACTGGGTGAATCCCTTTTCTTCATCCTCAAGGCTCGTACTTGTCTTCCCTCCTTCTTATAACTTTCGCTTCTGAACATTGACAATATTCAAGTACTTTTGGGCTAGGCTGAATCGTGAACTGCCTAACGGTGTGATCTTCGGCACAGGTCTCCGGTGTCACTTAAACCTGGCTCCGACCCTTTGACTTTTGAACTCCTGTTTCTGAGTGTTTGTCGATACTGTCTGCCTAACCTAAATATTGCCTGTGATTTTTGCCTCCAACTCCCTCTGAGTATTTCAGGTGCTAAGTGTGCCTTTGCCCCGGTAGCTTTTCATGTATTTCATGTCACGGATACGCGTTTATTGAGTAGACGAACTGTCAAAAAGTGATCACAACCGTATCCGCGGTATCGTGTTTTGTTCATAACACCGGTTCATTCCATCACAGGGTACTTACCTTGAGACATACTGTACAAAGTGAATTGGTTAGTTGTAGTATATGTAACGTATGGTTTTGTTTAAAGTTTAATAGAGGTGTTGTGTTTATAACTGATGGTTTAAAAATAAATGTACTTATATTTTTTACCTGAAACCTTGAGTCAGTGTTTGCTTGAGTCACAGTAATTGTGGTCCCTTCGTGCAGTCTCTGCTACTGCTCATATACTCTTGAGATAAGCCTGGCGAGGCAGGGAGTGAGAGTGAGGACTAAATACATGCCCCAGAGGCACAAACATAGGTCGGGCGAAGAGGAGCTTGAAAGACACTTGAGTAGGCCGCCGGATGCCATGACACCTCACTGAAACAAGAAACCTGGGACATACCCTGTGGAAAGAAGAAATTATAGATAATCAGCAGAACAAGAGTCTAAAGGCCTAAACTAGTGGTTCAAAACGGGAGCTCAAGACCTCAGGAACTGGACCGCCAAGACCCACAGTAGAGACCCCAAGTAGAGACAATGTTTGCAGTGTCAGTTTTGAGACACTACGCCGTGACGAGTGCACCCGCGGAAAGGAGGGCGGCACCTGGAAGGCGGTGGGGCCCGAGCAGGGGGTGGGAGGCTGGGCGTTTGCTTATAGTAGTACTGGTTGGGTGGTTAAGTTTGCGAGGAGAAAGCACGACAGGAAGAAGACATAATAAACGACGAGGACACGGTGAAGGCAAGGAAGAGGAGCACGCAAGGCCACGCCCAGGTGTGGGAAACCAGTGGGGAACACTGAGGAAAAGAACCAGCAAGGAACCGAAATTAGCAACCGAAGGGTCAGCCGAGTCCGGGAAGACAAAAGAGGAGGTGGACACGTAGACCATCAAAGGTACAGCAGAGGGAAGGCGAGGGACCCTAAGGCAGTATACCAGGAGGAAACAGAAGCAGACAGGCCCATGGGAATGAACGGGTCACTGGAGCCAGCCAGCATAAGGACCGAGATGAACTAAACTTGGTCACATGGAATGTCAGAGGGCTAAATGCCTACATCAAGAGGCTAAGGGTCTACGCCTGGTTAAACAAAGCAAAAGCCCACATTGCGATGCTACAGGAGACACATCTAATGGCTGAAAAGCAAGCCAAGGTGTCCAAGAAATGGGGAGGCCAGATGTATAGCTCAACATACTCTAACTATGCAAGGGGGCTGGTGACCTGGATTGCCCCGGGCACCCCATTTCAACTCATCAATCAGGAAAAGGACGCCGAGGACAGAGTCCTGATTGTCCATGGAATGCTGGAGAACCGGGAGGTGTGCCTGGTGAACACCTACGTCCCCAATCACGATACAAAAGACATTTTTTAAGTCACTCACACCTTGGCTGGCCCCATACAGGAACGCAACGATCATCTGGGCCGTTGATCTTAACTGCACATTGGACCCCCGACTGGATAGGTCAGACGACAAACATAAAAGAGCAGCGCCACCAGCACGGGTACTACAGAAGATACTGGATCAGCTTGAGCTAGAAGACGTCTGGAGAAAGGCACATGGGAGCGAAAGGGGATATACACACTATGGTACCCCGCACGGGACATTCACTCGAATAGACTACCTTTTTACGGGCAAAGAGTCACTGGGTGAATTCACTGAGGCACACATACACACACGAACCCTGTCCAACCATGCCCCGCTGAGAGTAGCAAGGGGCACACACATACATGAGAGCCCCCATACCCACATGGAAACTGAGGGCGGAAGCACTGTTAGATGGGGAATTTCAGGAACATATCCAAAGCACGATAGATGACTATTTCGAGCACAACACGGGTAACCTGGACAGCACGGGAACGACAGGGGAGGCCTTTAAGGTAGTGGTCAGGGAGCGGCGATGGGGAAGACGGGAGGCCTCAGACGGGAAATCCTGGTGGAACTGGAGGAGATAGAAAGGAAGATTGAGAGGGCCGAAGCACAGGCAGGGGAGAAGGGAGGAGAACTGGGGGAACTCACTGCCCCGAGACAACAATGTATGGCAGCCTGGGAGAGGCTGGGGTGGCTAGATTACGGGAAGTATATACAGAAGTTGCAAGCAGAATGAGACAAGCCTGGCAGCCTTCTAGCCTGGCTAACTAAACAGGAGACCAAGCGGGAACCCATAAACGCAATCTAAAACTGCCAGGGGGAGGTTATAAAGTCCCAGGAGGGTATAAATATGGTGTTCTCGCAATTCTACCAGAAACCATACACCAAAGTCCAAGAGGCAGAAGAGGGAGACCTAGAGGATGCTTTTGCGGAAATCAAGCTCCCTCAACTGATAGAGGAGCAGGCCCAAATTTTGGACACCCCCCTTACTGTGGAGGAACTGGCGGAAGTTATTACCCAGCTGCCGACGGGAAAGTCCCCGGGGCCCGACGGGTTGCCAGGGGAATTCAATAGGAAATACAGAGATAGTCTGGCCCCGAGACTACTAGAGACGCTGGGAGAGGCATACGAGAGAGGGAGGCTCCCAAGTAGCATGTCAGATTCTATAATAGTTCCAATACTTAAACCAGGGAAGCCACCCCTCGACTGTAGGTCCTACAGACCAATCTCTCTGATAAACCAAGACTCCAAGATCCTAACAGCGGCACTAGCTAGCTGGCTCAAAAGAGTGATACCCACACTGGTCCATACAGATCAAACGGGGTATGTACCAGAACGAAACACTGCATGGAATCTCCGGAGACTCCATCACGTTATTGACAGGATGAATCAGGAAGAAGGGGAATGCGCCGTGGCTTCACTGGACGCGATTAAGGCATTCGATTTGGTGACCTGGGACTGGCACCTGGGAGCGCTCGCTCACTTTGGGATAGGGGAGGGGTTCCTACATTGGATAAAGCTGCTATACAAAGACCCGAGGGCAAGGGTAAAGATGGGCAGGCATGTCTCGGGGGAGTGGAACATAGCGCGGGGTACGAAGCAGGAGTGCCGGCTGTCCCCGATGTTATATATTTTGGCCATGGAACCATTCGCGGCCTTCCTAAGAGCAGAGTACAGGGACACTGGCATAGTGATAGACGGGGAAACACACCAGATATCGATATACGCAGATGATATACTGCTTTATGTCCGAGATCTACGCACCCACCTGCTGGACCTGCTCTAGGCTCTAGGAGCATTTGGCAGGCTATCGGGAATCACTGTTAATAGGGAGAAATCCTCGCTGTTCCCCCTTGCAGGCCTCCGAACGGTGGCATCAGATCAGCTGCCACACCTGGGCCTCACATGGACCCCGATTACCTTTAGATACCTTGGGGTGGACATATACCATGATACCACTGAGACACACATGGCCAACACACAGGTGGCCCTGGACGAAATTGGGAACGCCATGCAGTTCTGGAAGACACTACCGCTGGGGATGATAGGCCGAGGGCCCTACTGAAGATGACGGTCCTACCCCGGCTCCTATATTACTTTACCAATATCCCCTACAACATTCCAGGGTCCTTTTTCAAATGACTACAAACCATGGCAAGAGACTTCCTGTGGGGGGGGGGGACAGGGTAGCACTGAGCACACTACAAAGGGGCTACAAGTGGGGGGGTATCAAGCTCCCGGACTTCGAGCGATACTATCTGGCTGTACAACTACAATTTGTGGTGCGGTGATTGGGAGAAGAAACCTCTATAGATGCGATACTTTTCCGACCATCGCTGCAGCAATACTACTTAAGAGAACTCCTGTGGGTAAATGCTGCCCGGGCCAAAGCCTTCCCTAACATGATCCAGCTGGCCTGAGCATTATGGAAAAGAGCGTGGAAAGCACAGGGCATGAGGGACCCCTGCTCGAGGCAAATCCCCCTGGCTGGACTGGTGGACGCCTGTATCGCAAGTTTGGAAACATTCAGAACACAATGGGAAGACAAAGGCGTGGCTCAAATAGGGGATCTGTGGCAGAAGGACAATGGGTGGACTTCCAGTCCCTGCTGGAGGAACAAGATGTACACAGGGGCCAATTCCTACTGTATAATAGCATGGTTCAAGCAATAAGAAAGAGGAGGGAGACTCTACCAGAGGAGGAAGACACTGGAGGGGAGCTGGACGCGTGGTACGATGTCTCTGAGGGGGGACACACCGTGTCCAGGCTCTGCGAGCAAATGTTGGGAACCATCAACACAGGCGCATTGAACACACAAGCGAAATGGGAGGAGGAGCTTCAGAAACCCTTCAAGGATGAGGAATGGAACAGGGCCCTCCAGTACGCGAAGAAAGTTTCCAGGAATGCAAGGTTCAGGCAAATGCAAATCTACATTGCACACAGAGCATATCTAACGCCTAAAAGAATGTCGAACATGGGGGACAGACAAACTCGAAGCTGCCCACGCTGCCAGGAAGAACAAGCAGACATGATACATATGTTCTGGTCGTGCCCGAGATTAATGGACTTCTGGAGCACGATAAAGGAAAGAGCATCGAAAGCAAGAATTCACATGCAAGCTTGGTCACCGGCGTCTTACATATTGGGCTTGTTCCCGAGGGGAGACAAGCAGTGGACACATGTGGCAAAGATGAAAGATCTGATGACAATATTGGCAAAACGCTGCATTGCAATGGCGTGGAACGCAAGCGCGGGACCCTTGATAGAGGGCTGGTGGGCGGACTTACAAAAATGGGCAATAGCAGAAACAGCAGTCTGGACAAGGGCCACGCAAAGGGGAGAAAGTAACAGTGGGCCAGAATACTGGCGTGGAACACTCTTGTACAAGACCTGTTCGGGAATAAGGACGGAGACAGCACGAGTGACTCAAACGGCCCGGAGGGCGGGGGAGAGCTGACCCGCCCGTGCCTGGGTGCGATATACAGGCCAGCATGAAGACAACATGATCGAGAGGGAGGAGGTCCAGCCGTGACCCGTGCAGATGACGAACAATATGGAATCAAACCCGAAAGTGCCAGAGCAAATGTGTTGCGAGTTGCTGTTTAACTTGTTTTTGTGTTTCTTTGGTTTAAATGAAAAATAAATTAAAAAAAGTTTTTTAAAAAAAGGAAAGAAATATACCTCCTTCGCCTTCTGTGGTAAAGTGGGCCGAGGCAAGGCTATTCTCTTACAAGGGGTGTGAATGTGAGAAAGTAGCAACCCAAATAGCAATACTACAACCGTTCCTAAATATAACAGCATCCAATCAAGGATCTATAACTATAACAATATATACTTTAATTAAATACATCGATCATACAACTATCAAAAATGCTATAATAAACCCTGCCCTGTAAAGGAAGACAGGAGATGAAGGACTGGAATGTATAAGCATTCTGGATACTTTGTCAGGGAGGAAACAGGCAAGATAATTGAACAATGTTGTTCAAAAGGATATGTCTTGGTCGAAAACAGTGCAAAACAAGTACATTTCGGGGGCCCCAAAAGTTGTACCAGGAGGACGGGTCACTTGAAAGTACCTGATTGCAATGTTAGACATCCTGAAGGTGTCAACTGAAGCTTTGGACTGTTGTGCTTGTAGGAAACAGGTTCTGAGCCATCATGTTGCGTTGATCCCAAGTGGTGAATCAGCGTCAATTCGGATTTGAGTGGAGGCTCTGTGCAGTGCAAAGGCACCATTGAGGGATGCAGGTTAAATAGATTATCAGGAGCAGTTTGACAATAGACCATTAGTTCAAAATAACGGTTGGTACCAGTGAACGAGTGATGCGATGTTCCAGTAGTTCAAGTCTAGCAGCAATGCAAAGTCCTGGCAGTTTGATGCTTGGTTGGAAGCAGTGGTTAAAAGTCATTTGCATGGTGGTATTTAGGACAATAGATTACTTGACAGAACAAACATATGAATTGTTTGTTATAAAGAAATGCTGCCCTGAGTGTGAAGATGAGTATGATGGATAACATTTCGTCTTCTGTTGCGCAACGACATTTCGATTGTTTTCAGTAGCATCTAACTTCTCTGGAAAGGTGTTTTTGCTCTCTGAATTGACTCAATGGGCCTCATTCGGAGTGGGGCGGTAAGGGATAACGGGCACCGGTAAGGAGACCGGTGCCGGTAATCCCTCACCGCCCTATTACGAGGTCCCTTAGTGGGTCCCTTCCTTAACGCTTGGTCTGACCAGGTGTTATGGACGGGACCCGTTAAGGGACTTCACAGCTAATAACGGTACCCCAAATTGCGGTACCAATATTAGCTACTTCCCCATTCCCATTGAGCCCCATCGGGACTCAAATGGAAATGGGAACATTTTTTTTAATGGGGACTTATCGGTCCCGCAAAGGTCGAACTACACCGGTAAATGTCTCCATTGAACGAGACCGGTGCCGGTACCGTTATGGGAGGCTATGGCGCAAAATGCGCCATGACTACCTCCAATCTCAGAATGAGGCCCAATGTATTTGATTGGATGGAACAGTGAGTGTGTCACCTTCTTGGGTTCCTCATGTATATTAGCGATTAAAGAGAGGCCATACAATAACCAATCAGGGTTAAAACTAGCCATGGAAAAACACCTTGTCAACTGTTACAAAATGCATACAGATAAGAAAGATTCCAAGAGGCTGTGGAGATTAGCGTTGAATGCTTCATTTGTTTGTGCAGGGCCATAACAACACATTTATTTACAACATCAATATTGTGCATGAGATTTTAACCCTTCATTATATAAATATTACTAGCAGTTGTAACCATGCTTTGCACGGCAATCCCTACTTCAGGGCATTTAGACTGCACAGCAACATTATTGGTGTCCCGATCTACAGCCGAGGCAGCAGCGACCTCAACATAAGTGCAGTACATGTAGGGCTGAAGCGTGTAAACTTGACGTGACATACCTGTATGCGTATGGCTGAAGCATGTAAGCTTTGTACTGTTGAGATTGCAAACATTCATCAACTCCTGTGGGAAATTAAGTTCCTGTAATTATCATGAGAGATCTGCCACTATGTGATGGACAACGTCATTGCAGACACTATTGAAGAGGCATGTAATGTTTACTGTCACCTGCATTACTGCAAAAGGACTGTTTTGTGCCCCCCATATGACTTCAGAAGTGAGTGCCGTTAATGTAAGCTATAATGCTGATAATGTGGAAAGTTTAGGAACAATAAACTGATGAAGTTTACGTAGAATTAGGGCAGAACTACGGTGCAGAGAGCCATATGCCAGGGCTAAGCATAACAGACCGCTTACATTTTTTTTAGAAAAATGTATATCTTATACTTTTTACATTGTCTACAACATGGAACCTTCCTGCATGCCAAATCTCAGGTTTGTAGCATGTTGGAAAGTATCCTGAGCATTTTGAACACACACACACGTATCTACAAATGGCAGGTGTAAGCATTGCAGACCGCTTATCTCTCATATTTTTTACATTGTCTGCACCATGGAACCAACCCACATGCCAAATGTCAGGTTTGTAGCTTGTTCGGAAGCATGCTGAATACTTTGAACAGACACACGTATTTTTCCCTTTTTTATATATATAGAGAGAGATACCATGTTACTGACATACCAGTTATAATTCAGTATAACAAATAGCACTAGTGGTTTATTTATAGCACGTTCAAAAAGAAACCCAATTACAGGAGAAAACAACTAAACAAATACGTATCTGTAGTGAATCTGCATAGAATCCTAAAGAGAAATGTACTTCTGAAAGCCTAAGCCTACGTCTTTCACCATAGGTGATTTTGTCAAGGAATCTACGTGGCTACAGATCAAATGACAAGGGGCTCTATCATAACCTTGGTGGTATCCTGGTGGTAAATCCACCAGGATACCACCAATCAGACATTCTGGGCGCTATTACCCAGAAGTGCAAAAAGCTGGTGGTAAATCTCCCACTTTCCGCCCAAACTCAGGATTGCGTGGAGCGGTAATGCCGCGGTTGTAGAGGAGGAGCCAAGTGCCTCTACCAGAAGGTCCGCCCCTGTTTTGCCTATATGTTGGGAACCTGAAATTGCAGCATGCAAAACACCAGTAATGAGACACATAACACGAAAAGCCTTAGATGCAAGATATCCATTGAGAAAACCTTTCTTCATGTATCCTCGGAGAGCGGACGGCCTCTTCGGAGAAATCCTGGAAGATGAATGAAAGAGAAGACTGGTGACGTCACATGAAGCAGAAATGACGCACCCAGAAGAGATGTCAATGAAGGAGGTGGATAGATCGTATGGAATCTGATGGCAAAGAAAAGAATTGAGTAATATTTCATGTGCGGAATAAAGATTGCACGAGAGGAGAACACTGAAGAAGATGCAATCTGTTTTCTAATTGTACAGATGCTGAAACGCAAGTAGACTAAGTAATCATAAAGGCTGGCTACATGTAGTGAATAGACTGCAAGCGGTGCCGCCATTATATATATATATGTGTATAGAATCTGGATGTTCCACGTAATGTTTTAGCAAACTAAGACCCCATGAACAGAAGGGCTGAAAGTGTGGCGCAGTAGAACAAAATAGATGACGATGAAGGAAGAATCGAGAAAGCTTGTCTGGCCCTGTGTCAAGGGTTGGGGCAGCCAAGAAACTAGTTATCTATTCGAGAAGAAACAATGAATGTGAGGCAAACTCCTGTTAAGGTGTAATGGAAAAACACTAGGTGTTATTCATTTAATAGTGTTAAATACGAAAGAAGGAGCTCCAACACGGTCTCCTGTTACATTGTCTAGATGGAAATGGACTTTGGGTGAGCTACATAGAAACTGAAGATAAGACCATGCTCACACTCCCTTCTATTCTCAGGCGCAGTGATATTTTCCAAGGCAGAGTTCAAAGAATATTTGAATGGCAGACAGTAGCAGTGATGATGGATGATGGGCTAATTGGGTGGGGAGGCATTGTCAAGTCCAACCCACCAGTACCTGGCGTACGAGCTTGCGTGATGCTAGCAAGTGGAAAATCCAAAAGGGTACAAGCGTGCCAACCAATTGTAGAGGGCCATGTAGAAAAGTGCCCTATAGTTTGAAAGCCAATGAAACACTGTGTATTTTATGACACCGAAGATGACTTGCACTAGGGGTGGACATAGTTGTCCACCTGACTAGAAAGACCCAATCACAATCCTATCCCCCATAGAAAGTATACCAAGATGTTCCCCGTAGACCAACCACAATCCAACTTATGTTTTCTTATTTTGCCACGTAGTATTACATCAATGATGATGAGTTTTTTATATAAATGTGTGTTTTTTCATGTAAATCGTTGAGAGACTCGAGCAAATGTCCGTGTTACACTCACCTGGTCTCTGCGGTGTCGTTTGGGCATGGTTGCAGCCCTCCCTGGAAGTGGATTCCCCTTGTCAGGCTTCTTCCCCTGCTCATATGCTGTGGGGTGTGCTGATTGTTGACACTGCTCCTGCATGGATATGAGAGATCATGAGAATGCTGCTATATGACTGCTGTCTCTCTCTGTCAAGCTGGTTGGCCCGAGAGGACCGCATACCTGCAGTCTTGGTGGTTGGTCTCGCAGAGGTCGCCAGTCTGGAGTCCGGGAACTGATGAACTAGTGGCACGAGGAACCAGCCTCTCCACCACCCAAAAGAGGAACTAGCTGGAGGATGGACCAACTCCCAAGGTCACGAAAGGCACTCTCCAGATAAGCGTGACAAGAGGATTGTTAGGCTCAGATGGATGGAACCATAGTCCAGGTGGAGCTTGTTGTCGAGACCATGAATCTTCCAAGAACCTCTGTGCAGCGACAGTTGGTAGATAGACCAGTGTGGCAGAAAGGGTATTCGCAGTAGGCAAAAGGAGCTTGGCTGGTGCTGATGGTTCCAATGGTACACAGGATAAAGTTCGGAGTCAGGCAAGACAGGAAAGAGGGAGGTCAGATGGAGCTTGCTGTCTGGCCAAATAAAGAACTGTCTAAACGTGCCCAGGATGGAACAGGAGAGTGCAGGCTAGCATAGGGTATGACCCAGATACACAGTTGGTGGTAGATGACCCAGGACAGGGCTCAGGTAAGGGCTGGTGGAAGGCTGACCCAGGACAGGACCCAGGTAAGAGCTGGAGGCAGGCTGGCCCAGGACAGGACCCAGGTAATAGCTGGAGGCAGGCTGGCCCAAGACAGGACCCAGGTAAGAGCTGGAGGCAGGCTGGCCCAAGACAGGACCCAGGTAAGAGCTGGAGGCAGGCTGGCCCAGGACAGGACCCAGGTAATAGCTGGAGGCAGGCTGGCCCAAGACAGGACCCAGGTAAGGACTGGAGGCAGGCTGGCCCAGGACAGGACCCAGGTAATAGCTGGAGGCAGGCTGGCCCAAGACAGGACCCAGGTAAGGACTGGAGGCAGGCTGGCCCAGGACAGGACCCAGGTAAGGACTGGAGGCAGGCTGGCCCAGGACAGGACCCAGGTAAGGGCTGGAGGCAGGCTGACCCAAGACAGGACCCAGGTAAGTGCTGGAGGCAGGAACAACGAGGCGAGCGAAGCGAACCGCGTTGAGACGCGACCCGCTTCGACTCGCGGCCTCTTTTATGGGCCGCCGGCGCCCGAGAGGCCTGGAACGCAAGCCGTTCCGTTTCCGGGCGCCGGCGAACCCACAACGAGGCCTGGAAGGCAAGCCCCTCCAAGGAGGCGAGCCCAGTCCACGGCGCATGCGCGGAACCGAGACAGAGGTCTCCCGCGCATGCGCCGAAGGCCGCCGGCCCCGTAACCAGTCGCTCCCCTCCCGGCGAGTCCCCAGACGCGAACGCGCGGGTAGACTCGCCAGGAGGAAATGGGAGCGGCAGACCCCAGTCTCCCGCGTGACATGACACTATGCCCCCTCCCAGGAAGACCCGGGGCCCCAGGTTTCCAGGGAAATCGTACATAGAACTCACGTATCAGCCGGGGTGCATGCACGTGCTGGCGCGGTTCCCATGTACGATCACAGGCTGGGTACCCCTTCCAATCAACCAAATAGTGGAGTACCCCTCTGCGGTAACGGGCATCACAGATCTCGTGTACCTCAAACTCCGGGACGCCCTGCACCAGAACAGAGGCCGGGCGAGGAGAGGTGCGGCCGTAATTATCGACCACATAGGGTTTCAACAGGGACACATGGAAAACGGGATGTACACGCCAAGAAGGGGGTAGTCGAAGACGGAAGGCTACAGAGGACAGCCGCTTGGTGATAACAAATGGCCCCAAATATCGAGGGGCCAGTTTGACGGGCAGGTTGCGAAGGGGCAAGTTCTTTGAGGATAACCACACCTTGTCACCCTCCCGGAAATTTGGTTCTGCACTCCTCTTCCTGTCTGCCTGTCTCTTCATCCGATCCTTGGCTTCACTCAAGATCTTGCGTGCTAGTTCTTGTTGTTTCCGGATGTGTAAGACCAGGCCATCAGCAGAGGGAACAGTACTAGATGGAACTGGTTGAAAAGGCATCAATCGAGGATGTAGACCAGTGAAACAGAAGAATGGGCTGACTCCAATGGAAGCATGAACGGTGTTGTTGTAGGACACTTCTGCCAGATCCAACCCATCTTTCCAATTAGACTGTGTGGCATTGGCAAAACAGCGGAGGTACCCCTCCAAAGTCTGATTGGTCCTTTCGGTTAGCCCATTGGTCTGTGGGTGATAGCCTGAGCTTAGAGCTCTATGTATTCCCAGATGACCACACACCTGGCTCCAAAATGATGAAAGGAACTGGGTTCCCCGATCCGATATGATCTTCTCCGGTAGGCCGTGCAACCGGTAAATTTCGTGCAGAAATGCTGAAGCCATTTGAGTAGCTGTAGGGATTTTCTGAAATGGGATGAAATGGGCCAGTTTGGTGAAGCTGTCCACAACCACCATTATACAGGTGTACCCTTCTGATGGAGGCAAATCCACAATGAAATCGGTAGCGATAGTATGCCACGGATAGGGTGCTATTTCAGTGGGCATTAGCAAACCCAATCGTCGTCTTCTAGGAACCTTGCACTGGGCACAAATTGGACAACTTTCGATGTACTTCTGGACCTCGGTCGCCCAACCAGGCCACCAGAACTGTCGGGATATCAACTCTCGAGTGGCTCTGATCCCGCGATGTCCTCCTATGGGTGAATCATGGAATCCATGTAGAATGCCCCTTCTAACAGCTCCTCTAGGTATGTAGAGTCTTTTCTGAAAAAACAACAGTCCATCTCGTTCTGAAACCAATTGCCGACTAAGAAGGGTCGTTCTTTCTGGATCCGACCGAGTGGCTTCCGCGATGGACTTAAGGTGAGGGGACAAGGCCAGCAAAAAATGGCGAGGAGAAATCAGTGGCAGATCTGGACAAGACGTCTCTTCCACGTTTTCCAGGGACCTGCAAAGAGCATCCGCCTTCAAATTGGAGGTTCCCGGGATATAAGTAACATGGAACTCAAACGGAGAGAAGAAGAAGGCCCACCGGGCTTGACGAGGAGTCCGACATTGCAAAGAGCGAAGATATTGCAGATTGCGATGATCTGTCCGCACCTCCACAGAAAAGCGAGCTCCGAGGAGAAAATGTCTCCATTCCTCGAATGCGGTCTTGATGGCCAACAGTTCCTTTTCAATCACCGCGTAGTTTCTTTCGCTGGGACTCAGCTTGCGAGAATAATAGGCCACTGGATGTTCTACTAACGTGGTTGGATCTTTCTGAAGAAGGACTGCTCCTACCGCGAAGCTGGAAGCGTCGGCCTCCACTATGTAGGGCAACTCTTCCTGGGGATGGCGCAGGATCGGGGCAGCCATAAAAGCCGACTTCAAGACGTCGAAAGCCTGAGAAGCCACGGAATCCCATTCGAAAGAGATCTTGCTGCTGGTTAGCCTGGTGAGAGGCGCCGAGATCTGCGAGAACTGTGGAATAAAGCGCCTGTAAAAGTTTGCGAATCCCAAAAAGCGTTGGAGAACCTTGATATCGTGTGGATGTTTCCATTCTTGTATGGCTCGCACCTTCTTGGGATCCATCCCAATACCTTCCTGATTAATAACAAATCCCAAAAACTCAATGCTGGGTTGGTGAAAGCTACATTTCTCTGCTTTGGCAAATAGGTTATTGATGGACAGCCGACGAAGGACCTCACGAACGTGTTCCACATGCTCGTCTAAGGATTTAGAAAAAATCAATATGTCGTCCAGGTAAACCCAGACGGATAATCCTAGCAGATCACCAAAGATGTAGTCCATGAATCGTTGAAAAACAGCGGGTTCATTACATAAGCCGAAAGGCATAACCCTGTACTCAAAATGCCCAAAAGGTGTCTTGAAAGCTGTCTTCCACTCGTCCCCACTCCTGATGCGCACCAAATGATAAGCTCCGCGGAGGTCCAATTTGGAGAAGATTCGCGCAGTGTGCAGGGTTTCAAGGATACTGCGAATTAAAGGTAAAGGATACCGGTCTTTGGCTGTTATGTCGTTCAACTGCCGGTAGTCGACACAGGGTCTCAATGTACCTTCTTTCTTCTTTACAAAAAACAGGGGAAATCCTGCGGGTGATTTTGACGGCACAATGTACCCCTTTCTTAGACTCTCTGACAAATACTCCTGAAGAACTTGCTTCTCGTCACGTGTTAAGGCATATATTTTCCCATGGGGAATGACGTGGTTCGGCAGCAGTTCAATGGAGCAATCAAAGGAACGGTGTGGAGGAAGGGGTATGTCGCCGGGTTCAGAGAAAACCTGTTTAAATTCGGAATATTCCTGTGGGACCAGAGACGTGGAACATAGATGGACCCCACTGCAGTCTGTTTCTAGAGAGGTTGAAACGGCCATGGTGGGAACCGGTAGCTTGCATTCTTGAGCACACACTGCGGATGAAAAGGTCAAGGTCTGGGTTCTCCAGTCTATCAAAGGATTGTGGTATTGCAACCAAGGTAATCCCAAGACCACCTTGTAGGTCGGTGACTTAATAACATCCAAGGCAAGTTCTTCGTAATGGTCAGCAATCAGAAGAGTCAGTCCAACTGTGAACTGACTAACGGGTCCAGAAGACAAGTGAGTACCATCAATAAGCTCCACAGACAGAGGTGTGTGTCTGGAAATGAGTGGTATCTTATGTCTGGAGACGAACGTTTCGTCAATGTAATTGCCAGAAGCCCCACAGTCCAATAGACCGGATACTTCCAGGTTCTTGTCTGGTAACTTAATTTGGACCTTCAGGGTCTGTAGCACCGCTGGTTGCATGGGCAGACGAATAGAACAAATAACAGAAGGGTCTGAGGAAGGGATAGGACCTGTCGTTGCCCTTCCAGTATACGACAGGTCTCTTAGTTTCCCGACTTCTTCTTCTGCGGACGCAAAGGGCACGTACCCAAATAATGCCCAGCTGCTCCACAGTAAAGACACAAACGCAAAGACCTCCTTCGTTTCTTCTCTTCTTCCGTCAAAGGTCCTCTCATGGCTCCTACTTGCATGGGCTCAGGTCCGGATTCGGTCGACCCGAACGAACCTGCGGGTGAGCTGGTCGTCCTGGGACTGCTTCTGTCAAGCCGACGTCTCTCAGCCTTTCGTTCGGCTAACCTTTGGTCAATACGGAGTACCTGATCAATCAAGAGTTGAAGGCTCTCTGGTTCAGGGATGTGGAGTAACTCATCCTTGTACTCCTCTCTCAGGCCTCGACGAAACAGTGTCTTCTGTGTAATTTCGGGCCACTGGGAGTCGGTAGCCAAAAGTCGGAAGCGGCTGATGTAGGTGATGATGTCAGTGCTTCCCTGTTTGTAGTCCATCAATTGATTCTGTGCAACGGAGGCCAGGTTCGGCGTCTGGAACACCTCAAGGAAGGCCATTTCAAAGGCAGCAAAGTCATTCAAAATAGGACTGTTCGTAACCACAAACGGAGTTGCCCAAGCTAATGCGTTCCCAGTTAGGTTCCCCAAGATGTACCCAATCTTGGCCCTATCGTTCTTGAAGTAGGTAGACCTGAAGAGAAAATGTATCCTGCAGTGGTTACAAAACTCTGCCACCCGTCTAGGGTCTCCGTCGAATTTGATGGGTGTTGTATGAGCCAATGATCCCTCTACTTGAGAGGTACTGGGTGCTCCTTGCGTTATCATTTGACGTAAAGTTTGATTCTCCTGACGCAGGGCGGTCATCTCGGCCCTGAGCGCTAGCAACTCGTTCCTCATGTCTTGCGAATCATCCATCTCCGAATCAGAAGGCAGGTGTCTCAATCTGTCAAGCTGGTTGGCCCGAGAGGACCGCGTACCTGCAGTCTTGGTGGTTGGTCTCGCAGAGGTCGCCAGTCTGGAGTCCGGGAACTGATGAACTAGTGGCACGAGGAACCAGCCTCTCCACCACCCAAAAGAGGAACTGGGTGGAGGATGGACCAACTCCCAATGTCACGAAAGGCACTCTCCAGATAAGCGTGACAAGAGGATTGTTAGGCTCAGATGGATGGAACCATAGTCCAGGTGGAGCTTGTTATCGAGACCATGAATCTTCCAAGAACCTCTGTGCAGCGACAGTTGGTAGATAGACCAGTGTGGCAGAAAGGGTATTCGCAGTAGGCAAAAGGAGCTTGGCTGGTGCTGATGGTTCCAATGGTACACAGGATAAAGTTCGGAGTCAGGCAAGACAGGAAAGAGGGAGGTCAGATGGAGCTTGCTGTCTGGCCAAATAAAGAACTGTCTAAACGTGCCCAGGATGGAACAGGAGAGTGCAGGCTAGCATAGGGTATGACCCAGATACACAGTTGGTGGTAGATGACCCAGGACAGGGCTCAGGTAAGGGCTGGTGGAAGGCTGACCCAGGACAGGACCCAGGTAAGAGCTGGAGGCAGGCTGGCCCAGGACAGGACCCAGGTAATAGCTGGAGGCAGGCTGGCCCAAGACAGGACCCAGGTAAGAGCTGGAGGCAGGCTGGCCCAAGACAGGACCCAGGTAAGAGCTGGAGGCAGGCTGGCCCAGGACAGGACCCAGGTAATAGCTGGAGGCAGGCTGGCCCAAGACAGGACCCAGGTAAGGACTGGAGGCAGGCTGGCCCAGGACAGGACCCAGGTAATAGCTGGAGGCAGGCTGGCCCAAGACAGGACCCAGGTAAGGACTGGAGGCAGGCTGGCCCAGGACAGGACCCAGGTAAGGACTGGAGGCAGGCTGGCCCAGGACAGGACCCAGGTAAGGGCTGGAGGCAGGCTGACCCAAGACAGGACCCAGGTAAGTGCTGGAGGCAGGAACAACGAGGCGAGCGAAGCGAACCGCGTTGAGACGCGACCCGCTTTGACTCGCGGCCTCTTTTATGGGCCGCCGGTGCCCGAGAGGCCTGGAACGCAAGCCGTTCCGTTTCCGGGCACCGGCGAACCCACAACGAGGCCTGGAAGGCAAGCCCCTCCAAGGAGGCGAGCCCAGTCCACGGCGCATGCGCGGAACCGAGACAGAGGTCTCCCGCGCATGCGCCGAAGGCCGCCGGCCCCGTAACCAGTCGCTCCCCTCCCGGCGAGTCCCCAGACGCGAACGCGCGGGTAGACTCGCCAGGAGGAAATGGGAGCGGCAGACCCCAGTCTCCCGCGTGACATGACACTCTCGAACCCTCTTACCAGAATGTGGTGAGCATGTGCCGACCCATATAGTCTCACCTGTTGATTGATGATGACATGCTCTCCGTCCTGCTTCTCAATGCAGGGGCGCTTTTGATGGACTAAGTTCCTTCACTGGTCCATGTGCGTGGCAGCCCAGAACAGCTGTAGCTGACCCACTCCTGAAGATAAGTGTCTTATGGCTTTTAAAATAGTGTGAAGTTGATTCTTGATTATTGTCTGTATCTTTTAATTATGTCTTTCCTCCGCTTTCTCTCAACAGTTGAAATTAGGCCCAGCTGTAGTTGCAGTGCATGAAGCGAGGCCAAATAAGAAGAGAATGGAGTCCACGATGCTCGACAGAAGGTGTGTGTTGGTTTAAGTTAAGTGTGAGAATTTGTCAAAGCGCAACCTTAAACGTAATGTCTTAGCAAATTCTAACCTTGTCTTTATCTTTTTCTCTTGCAGGCACCGTCTTCAGATGGATTGCTCTTAGTGTCACAACGTTGGGCTGGAGCGCTGCTTTCCGGAGGTCTGGAGATGGATGATGAATTCCAGAGTCAACGATGATGCGTACCGAAGAAAGAAGATTCCAAGGTAAGTGATGCGGCTGGTAGCTGGAAACAAGGTAAGATGTGTTCAGCCTGGTAGCTGGAAACAGGTTAAGATGCGCTCAGGCTGGTAGCTGGAAGCAAGGTAAGAGGCGCTCAGGCTGTAGCTTGAAACAAGGTAAGATGCGCTTAGGCGGCGGTGAGCGTTACGCTGCCATAGCAGAATAACGAGAAGTGCGTGCATGAGGGCTGAGGGGGCTTACATAGCCTAGCTCTGGCCATGCCCATTAGTCTTGATTCATCGGCCCCACCCTGCCACTCCTAAAGGATGCTTATACGTGCAGTCTGACTCTCCCCAACAGCCACGCCCGACCAAATACACGTTGGGGCCCCTATAGGGAAAACAAAGTACTTGCAGGAAATAAAAATGTGCTAATGCACATTTATTCATGAGCCTGGCACCAAAGTGCTTTGAAACATGGGCCTCATTACAAGTTTGGAGGCAGCCATGGCGCTATTAGCACCATGGCTGCCTCCAATCCGGGCTCCATTACCGGGTTCCTTCAATGAGGAATAACCGGGTCATTCCAACATTGGAGGACCCGGTAATTCCTCCATGAAGGAACCATTCTCCATTCCGATTTGAGCCCCCATAGGGCTCAATGGGAATGGGGAGGGAGGTAATAACGGGCACATTACAAATGGCCCGTTATTACCTCCCTCTTCCCCTCGCGGGACCTGGAATGGACGTCTGGTTTTACCAGATGTCTGGTCCGGGTCCCGCAAAGGGAACCTCGTAATCAACACTCACGTAATGAAGAGTGCCGGTCCGTACCGGCACCCTTCATTACGTGAGCGCCAGGGCCGTAATGAGGCCCATTGTGTATAGGCGCAACATAAATAAACTATCATACCATATCATATCATAAAGGCTACAGGACAGAGTTCCGCTGGCCCCTCCATGCTGTATTGTCCACAAGGGACAGTAAAAGTTTGTGTTACCCTTTGCTCTCTTTCCCTGATGGTGCGGGATCTGGGGTTCCGAGCCAATGGCCATGACAGTCTGTTGATGTCCGTTGTACTCCCTGTTTTAGATGATTGCAAATAAAACAGCTAAAGTTTGCCGTCCCATATAGTTTTACCTTGCCTAAAGGGCCTACGGGTTCACGTGGTAGCAGAGGGAAGATGGTTAAAAGACCTATCGATTAGTAGGTTTCCAAAGCTTCGGATGATCAGACCCCCTCCACCATCTAGCCGGAAGATCGAGAGTTTTCCTGTGGATAGCGGCCGATGTAGAATACTTGCAAGAAGATCGATATAGGTGGAACGGGTCCCACTCTGATGAAATCACTCCTGGTTTGCACAGGAGCTGAGCAGACAGAAGGCGACGGTGGTCAATTGGAGGAGGGCAGACGATACCAAAGGCCTTGATCTGAAGAGTGAATAGAGAGTAGATTAAGGGGACTGGCAAAATAAGGCAATTGGATTGTGGTAACATAGAGAAGTAACGGGGGTTGTCTAATATAACTCAAATGGGAGTACTTTAGAGGTTAGGAGAAAAGGAGTACCATGGTATATATGTGACAAGCGACTAGTCTGTCTGTTTGTTTATTTTGTAATTGAAAAGAGGTGTCGAAGAGAGACAGGAACAAGCTGTAAGGTTAAAGAAGAGATTAAAAGTTGGTATATATTTTTGAGTCATTGTCGGCACCAACAGAAAAGTAGGTTGAAATAAACTGAGAAATAGAGGCTTTGAGCGGCGAAGGTTGGACCGCGCTCATATTTGTTGTTTTTTCTGAAAATGTATCTGTGCAACCAATGGTAAGTATTAACAGTCAATTGACTCCGCTGATGTACTTGTGCAAAACACTGCCAAAACATATGCCTAAGCTCAAACAGTACAGTGCAGAATGGGTAATGGGCACAGCAGACAAATTGTTTATGTCCTGGCCACAAGGGGGGATCACTGTCAAAAACAGTAATGCAACACATGACCATGTACTTGCACATTGCATACACAGGGAAGATATTAGAAAAAAGGTTAGCTATTTTAGAGCTCTGGAAAATGTACCAGGAGGACTGAGAGGATGTGCCGCCTGAGGAGTAGATGCTCACTCAGTGCAGGGAGAAGATGTTTAGCCTTCTGCTCCCCTTACCTCGCCAGAAGTAAACCGCGATAGTATGGAAAACGTAGGATTGTATCAGTTAAAGGAACTAAAAGCGGCAACAGGATATAGTAATCAGATATATGAACTGCCTGCTTATAGCAGTGACGATAGTCCAGAAGAGACTACAAGAAAGGAGATCTTTAAGGTCTTACAGGACAAGGATGAGAAAAGTGAATGATTTAATGTAACCACAGACGTAGAACGAGAGATTAAGAGATGGAAAGGAGAAAAGGATAAAGCTGACGAGGTAATGCTCGTACAGAACGAATGGATGGGTGGATAGATATTGCTAGAGCTTGATGGGGAAAGTATTGAGGAAGTCAGGCAAAGGGAAGATCAAGACGAACAGGATAAAAAAGACATGGAACGAGAGAAAAGACTGAAGGAAGATGAGCATAAGAGAAAATATATTAGGAAGAACAGCAAAGAAAGGGAGAAAAGGCAGAGGAGCAAAGGAAGTATGAGAACAGACAGAGAGCAATCGAAGAATGAGATAGGCAAGAAAGGAAGAGAGAAGGGGAGGAAGGACAGAAATTGAGGGATAAAAGAATACCGAGACAAAGGGATGAAGAGGAGTGTAGAGCAAACAAAAGAAGAGAAGAGAAAAGACATGAAGAGGAAAGAGTAAGATGGGATGCGAGAAAGCGAAGAGAATTAGATGAAGAAATGGAGCGAAAAATCAGACAAATGGAGCGTGATATTGATCACATTCAGAAGAAGTTAATGGAACTGAGTCCAGTAATCTCACGGGGCAATATAGAGGAGTTCCTCCTGCCACAGGGAGCAATGTCAGGACCAAATAGTGTATCCCTAGAGGAGAATTCGGACATATTAACATTTTGACAATTAAGCCGGTCCGATAGCACATCGAAAAGAGTACTCGCTTTAACATCTGTGCAGAGCCGGCTGATGCAGGTTTCAATCCCGGCAGGGCCAAACTCAGCCTTTCATCCTTCTGAGGTTGATAAATGAGCACCACACACCGTGGGTTTTAATAAGCAGCGCTCAGATACCTGAGGGTTTGTAGTGCTATATAAATACTAAATTATTAAATTCAAATATTATTATTATAGGGAGCATTGGTGATCGATAAAGCCTATCAAGACTTAAGAGAAAGTAGCAAACGGGGAAGTCAAGGGAAGGGAGAACAGTCCTTGGTCTTCCAATCATGAAGCGAGGAAAGAGACCTGTTTAGTCTCGAGCATAGGGCCTTGTCCTTAGACAGGCTGGCTTTAGATAAGGGTGAAGGGGACAAAAGTCATACTAGCTGACTAGATATGTCAGATGAAGAGAGAGAAACCTTCCATGGGGAAGAGGGAGGAAGTGCATGCAGACCCGAGGGATGTCTGCAGACAGACAAGAAAGTAAGAGGGTCTGATCTAGAGCAGCCTAAAGATAGGACGCCAGATCCTATAGCATATCCAGAGCATCCAAAAGGACAATCGTATAGCGAAAAGGGTGAGTCGTCACAATATGTGAGCAGTCCGAAGTCATTGCCAGGTAGAAGGTGATCAGGAACCATTGTCCCCACTATGGATAGGCAGACAATGGGAACCTCTTGTGAATTTGGGTTCACACAGTTCCCTCATTTGGAGAAAGGAGGGGCCACACCGCAGTATATTCCATGGCCACAAATGGATAAGGATAATTTACGTTTACACTTCCCAGTTTAACAGCGTGTGTGGGAAATTGGATTTATGAGCTAGAGAAAATGACAGGGGGAAATATTTCAGCAATAGGGAACAATGTGGTTCTCCTAGCAGCCATTATTGGGGAAAGAGCTGATGACATTTGGATGAGAGCAGGATACTCAAGTGTCACGGCACAGGACACAGCGAACGATGGAGTGCCATTTAACAATTGTAGAGCAGATGTGTGGAGAGTGCTCAAGGTACAGTAACCTGATACATCATATATGGGTGCAATTACGGCACGTAAGGTGTGAGAAGATGAAGATCTGCTTGCTTACATTCAAAGCATTCAGGAATTGTGGACTCTTGTAACACGTGAACCATGGGGGAAGACAGTAGCAGTATTGTAATACATTTTACGTCAAAGATTACCATAACAGGTACAGAGACAGCTCAAGAAACTAGTGTGACTGGAAGCGAAGCCTTGGCCAGAAATACAGTTGACCATAGTGCATCACTGTCAGTTGTTGCAAGAGAAAAATAAGAAGAAGATGCTAGAAAACTTGAGGATGCCAAGTTAGGTCAGAAGAAATTGTCAAAGTATGCCATGGAAGGGGCAGTGTGTGTCACTCATAGAAGATTGGGAATGCAGCAAGCAGTGGGTACATCACATGCGAATAATCAATGCCAAATGGATCAAGGAGGGAATGGGTTTATGCCTTGATACAGAGGAATGGGCTAAAGAGTAAGCAGTGGATTTCAGAATAATCAAGGCAGTTTTCAGAATATGCAGAATGATTATCAGAATGTGCAAGGAGGATTTAATCAAGGGGGGCCAGCCAGAAGAGCTCCTCCTGTATGTTAGACATGTGGGATGACAGGGCACATTGTACGCATGTGTGGAAGTCAAGGGTATGTACAGAATAGGCTATTCTCAAGAGGGGGGTACAGCTTATCCTCCAGCATATAGCTTACAAACTAGGGATGGGTTTGCCCAAGATCAGTGTATCAAGCACAAGTGCTGCAAATACAACAGGCATTGCAACCACAGCATGCACCATGGAATCCACTGCAAGGGCAGTCGCAACAAGTACCCATGCAGATGCAGCAGAATGAAAACACAGGACAGTTATTGACACCTAGTGTAGGGGGTGTCACTGTGGTGGGAGGAAGTCCTTTTACAGGTATAGGGATATGCATGTTCCCACAATACGACAGCTGACAGAGCAACTTGATGTGTTCATTACTATCAGTGACACCAGACCCCAAAGAGGAACCAAGGGTTGACGTGATGATAGGAGGTGATGATAGGAGGCAAATCGTTTTCTTTTTTAGTAGACACTGGGGCTACTCATTCATGTATATGAGAGGGAAAATACCCAATGTCAGGAAATGCCAGGAATGAATGCTCAGGGTTTCTCTGGAACTACGAGTCGAGTTCCTTTCACTGATGAATTACCAGTCACTATAGGAGAATGTGACATGTCTGTTCCATTATTGTATTTGAGGCAGACACCAATTAACATCCTAGGATGAGATTTAATGATGAAGCTTAACATGACAATTTCTTTTACTGATGAAGGCATAATGTGTTCTACTCCAGGGATAGATTATATGAATGTGGATGAATTTATATTGGCGTTTACAGGGCAAATGGCTCTGCGAAGAATGCCACTGGAGCTAGAGGTTTTTCTTTATGGGGCACGCATTCTGTTGACATGGCTATCCGGATTAGTGGGAAAGATTATGAGAATACCTGATGAATTTTTGTTCAGGCCTGTTATGCAGAATCCCCTGCAGTGCCCTTAGGAACCACTACACACAATTAAGACTACAGGTGGTGATGCAAGTTTTACCTTTGGTACAAGCCTGTACCACTATGTCATAGTGGTACCAGTGGCGGAGCAGTCAGGCTCATCTCAAGAGTATATGAGCAGTAGCAGAGATTACACACAGGGACCACAATTACTGTGACTCAAGCAAACACTGACTCAAGGTTTCAGGTAGAAAAATATAAGTACATTTATTTTTAAAACCATTTGTTATAAACACAACACTTCTATTAAACTTCAATAAAAACCACACGTTAAATATACTACAACTAACTAATTCACTGTGTACAGTAAGTCTCAAGGTAAGTACCCTGTGTTGGAATGAACCGGTATTAGGCACAAAAACACGTTACCGCGAATACGAATGCGATCACTTTTTGACAGTTCGGTCTACTAAAGAAACGCGTATCCGTGACATGAAATGCTACCGGGGCAAAAACACACTTAGCACCTGAGATACCCAGAGGGAGTTGGAGGCAAAAATCGCAGGCAATATTTTGGTTAAGCAGGCAGAATCAAGAAACGCTCAGAGACAGGAGTTCAAAAGTCGAAGGGTCAGAGCCAGGGTCGAAGACACCGGGGCCAGTTGCCGAAGATCACACGGTCTAACAGTTCACGATTCAATGGAGCCAAAGTACTTGGATATTGTCAATGTTCGGAAGCAAAAGTTATAAGAAGGAGGTCAAGCCTTGGAAATGAAGAAAAAGGGATTCACCCAGTTTCCTCAACAGAACACAGTACCTTGTTCCGATGGTGCAGCTGGTGCCCTGGCAGTTGTTCCTGTTGGTGTCCCGCAGACCCACGATTCCTGGAGCTTCTTCGAGAAGGAGGACGTCTGAAGGGGGTCTGCACCACACAGAGATGAGGCCAGCAGCAGCAACACGGAATAAAAAGGTGTGCTCCTTAAAAACAGGCAAGGCTCTTCAGGTGGCTATCCGGACCACTACAGTAATGTGCAGCAATTTCGACCACGGAAAGGGATCCTCTGGCTGTAGAAGATGAGCTGGTTATCCCCACCAAGCTCAAGGGAAGAAGACTCCGGACTGGATTTTCTCTGAGTCGTTGAAGGGCAGATAGCTCAGGACTGCAGCAGGGCTTCACCAGGATGGGGTAGTTGCAGCAGCCGTCATTCTCTCCACTTCTCTTTGGTTCCTTGTAGTTCCAGTGGCCACTCTCTGACTTCTAGCCCAAGAGACCCGCCTTTTATGCGAAAAACCCCCATTCACACAGCCTGGCTGTCAATCACCCAGCAGGGGGGTTGTCCAGCCCGGACAACTACCCTGGCCAATCATGACAAAGTGCGACTTGGGTTTCCTAGGATACCCTGTGCAGGGGGTGACTGCACCCCTCCCTCACATTCGGCCCACCTAGACACCCAGGCGCCTTGAGGAGGGCTTCTGGGCAGAAGCCCGCCAAAAGACAGTGAACAAAGAAGGCGAACCTAGTTTGCAGTGCAAAGTAAAACACAAGAAGGACTTTAACAAAAAGAAATGGTGAATAAACCCAACCGGAGCCAAAAGAAAGATGATTTGGTTAAGCAGGTTTACGTTCGAGGCTAATATAATAGCCAAGAACAGCAACACGTTTATCTAATATAATCGTGGTAGAAAAGTAAGGGTAGATACCACTGCCACCAGCCAAGTCTAAGGGCCTCATTACACGGTAGGCGGTAAACCATGGTGCTATTAGCGCCATGGTTCATGCCGGTAATTTACTGGTACCGCCTTGGAGGAAAGGGTAATTACCGCCCTATTCCAAGGTTGGCGGGGCGGTAATTCCTCCTTCCTCCATTGCCCTTCCCCATTCCCATTTTTGTCCCATAGGGCATAATGGGAATGGGGAAGGCGCTAATTACGGTACCGCAAATTGCGGTACCGTAATTAGCACCCTGGTCCCTTTGCGGGTTGGATTTTTAACGCCTGCAAAAAGCAGGCGTTAAATTCCCGAACCCGCAAAGGGACCTCGTAGTAAGGCGGTAAGGATTTACCGGTACCGGTAAAATACCGGTACCGGTAAACCCTTACCGCCTACCGTGTAATGAGGCCCTAAGTGTTAAAAGAGCGAAAGAATGCTCTAGTAGGTACAGATAAAAAAGGGATACGAGTTAACCCTTTTCCAGCATTCCATGAAAGATGGGGTGTACTGAATCTGTGGTAGATTGACTAAGTAAAGTTAATGGTAACTTTACCCTTTTCTGGGGGACAGAAGTCACCTCAGAAATGGAGTCGAGGGAAGTCTCAAAGACAACCCTGTGCCACGGCACTGAAGGTGCTGTGTGACACACACAAAGAAGGGGGCTACTTAAGTGGTGTACTTCAGAGTCCACAATCACAAAAACAGATGGAAACACATAGCAAAACACAGGTAAGAGTGGGGGAAAAGCGCTCACTCTTACCAGGTGGAAAAAAATAAACTGCAGAAGTCCAGCAAAGCTGCTGGGGGACTCACTAGGTGAGGGAAATTAGCCACAAATGAGAATTCGCCCTAACAAGGCCACAGATACTTATGGACGAAGAGGTGGGACAGACTATTCCCCTAGAATTAAATGCAGCCATAGTGCGAGGGAAGATGTCCATGCTCGAAGGAACCGATGACGAAGGCAGGCCATGGAGAACAGTGATTGCCATTGGGGAAGGGTATAGATTGACTGACGTCCCTGAAAAGGATATGTTCAGAGATGATCCATCAGATGAAGTAATAATCGAGATGAGTATTACATATTAGATCAGAATAGAAAAAAGAGAGATCCCACAGCGTATGGTGATAGTGCAACAGTGTCCAGCATTTTTTGATGAAGACTTGGAAAAAGTGGCAAGTGCTTTATGGACTACAGGCCCCTGTGACGTAGGACTATTGAAGAGGGTAGATGAGGTAAAGATCAAGCTAAAGCCATGAGCAATTTTACCTTGAGCAAGACAGTACGTCATGTCTCGAGAGGCGGATGAGGGTATTTTTCAGCCCTGATGAAACAAGGTATCTTAGTGACGTCAGAGTTGCTGTGTAATACCGCAGTGTACTCTGTGAAGAAATCGCAGGGGGAGTCATGGAGATTTATTCAAGATATGAGACCGATTAACCAGATTGTAGAGGCAGAGTTTCCTTTAGTTCCTAATCCGGTGACAATATTGTGTAGTATCTCATCAAAAGCACGATATTGTACGGTGATTGACTTAAAAAATGTGCTTTTCTCAATCCCGTTGCATAAGGACTCTCAAGACCTGACATCATTTACGTTTTGCCAAACTAGACTGAAAATCACTTGTTTGCCCCAAGTATACTGTGAGTATCCATCGCTCTTTAATAGGGCCCTCCAGCTGGACTTAGACAAAATTGATTTGAAAAACCTTGTGATACAGTAGATAGATGATATTTTGGTTTGTAGCACAACAGTAGATGACTGTAGACAAGACTTGATTCAGTTAATGACTATCCTAGCAGACAAGGGGTATAAGCTAGACAAAAAGAAGTTGCAATATTGTCAAGAAGAAGTGTTATATATAGGCCAGTTGATTTGACAAGAGGGGAAGAGGGTCACACCTGAATGAGCTGGGGCGATTATGAAAACAGCAAAACCCCACATGGTAAAACACATGCAACAGTTTTTGGGATTATGCAACTATGTTAGAGCATGGGTGTTTGATCATAGTTCATATATCAGACCCCTCTTGAAGGCTCTGAAGAAAGCACAAGTGAATAAGGAAAAAACAGAATGAACTGAGGAAATGGAGGAAAGATCTGAAGAACTGAAGAAAGCAAATTGTACGCTCCAGTTTTATAAATTCCCAATTATGACGAGGAATACTTTTTATTTTCACACACAAATGAGACAGTCAAGATGGCAGTGCTTAAGCAGAGGAAAACGTTAGGGTATAAACTTCTGGCATATTATAGTGGGATTCTGGATCTAGTATGCAAGGGCAGTTTCTTTGAGAACAGTCGCAAGCAGCAGCTGTGTTCACAACAGAGAAGTGTACCAGTATTGTGATGGGGTGTTCTATGACATTGTTTGTTCAGCATGCTTTGTTTGCCATTTTGGAAAAACTTAAGGGTACATTGACATCTCAGAGGGCTTCAGCGTATGAGGTAGCCATATCGAATCCAGCAATCAAAATTGTCAGGTGTACAATAGTGAAACCTGCCACATTTGTAGCTGAAACTGTGGCAGGGGGTGAACATGTGCATGATTGCGCTAGTTATGAGGAATTTTATGATGACATTCCGCGTGTTAAGGAAACGCGCTGTCTGAGATGAGGGGAGATTCTCTTCATTGACGGGTTTCCAATAATGTATCAAACTGATGGGGAAAGGCATTCAGGTGCTGCCGTGGTGAGGCATAGAGCAAACGGGGAATTTGAGGGGGTAGCAAGTGCAAGACTACCGTCTCACTTTTCATCGCAAGCGGCACAATTGGTAGCACTTATTGTCACACTCGAAAATCATGCAGAATAGGAAATGACAGTGTACAATGACTCCACCTATGTGACATCAACCGTGCATGCATAGCTAGTGCATTGGAGTAGGAGGGGCTACCTCAGAGCGGATGGCACTCCAGTGCAACATGCTGCATTATTGGACAGTTTTATCAGGGCACTACAACTCCCAGTAGCCATAGTGATAGTCAAATGGCAGCACATACTAAGCAAACTGACATTATCTCTCGCTGGAACAAAGCCACAGATGAAGAGGCCAAAAGAGTTGCATATTTGCCAGACATTTCAAGTTTTGATACTCCAGATATGAAGGAAAAAGTATTCACGATTATGACAGTAAATGAAGGGTTTAATCATTTATCGAGAACACAGTTGATAAAGGTTAATGTCAGTTTACCACAGGAAGAGCAGGAATTGAGGAAACAAAGAGGGTGTTCTTTATCCCCCTATGAAGCATTAAGGCGACAGGACAGCACTGGAAAGCCAGTGATGCCTGTAGCCTTGTTAAGGGTAGTGCTTGAACAGCTGCACTACCCTGCGCATGTAACTAGGGAAAGCCTTGAAGCAGCTATTGAAGAGGACTGGTTCATACTGAACCTGTGAGAACACGTTGCATTTTATGTAGTAAATTGCAACATATGTCAAAAGTTTACCGCTGGACATACACTGCAAATGATCAGAGGAGTGATTCCTCGACCGAACGGTCCTTTTCAGCATTTACATATTGATTATGTTGACATGCTGCAAGTATGTATTTGATCCAGGTATGTGATAGTGTTGGTGTGTCCCTTTTCTAGGTGGCTCGAAGCAGGTCCTTGTATACAGTCTGATGCCCATGATCAGCAAAGTTTTTAGTACGAGAAGTCTTTCCCAGATGGGGAGTGTTTGAGGTGTTGAGATCGATAATGGGCCCCATTTTGTTAATTAGATATTTGAACAGATTAGCCTATTATTAAAGATAAAACACAAGTTTTCTTCTGCTTATCACCCGCAAGCGAAAGGGTTATGTGAGAGACTTAACAGTCTCCTTAATGAGAGAATTGATAAACTCAGATTGAGACTGAAGAAGGGATGGTTGTATTGCCTGCCCCTTTCATTATATGCATTAAGGAATCAGCATGGGTCCGACCACCACCTCACACCCCACGAGCTAGTGACAGGGGGGTGGATGAGAAAGCCTTTTTATCCTCCATTGAGGAGCAGAAGTGATGCCCAGAAGACTTCAGAAATGTTAGGAAATGAGTTATGTGCTAATTTGATATGTATGACCGCTAGTGTCTCTGTCATTTCAGATCAACTCACGCGCCAGATGGGTTGTTCTCACAACACAGATGAAGACCATTCAGCAACCAGAATTCAAGAACTGCTTCCTGTACCTACACTTTTTATTGGAGATCCAGTCCTAGTGCGGAATTTCACCAGGAAGTGGCACGAGCCACCGTTTAGTGGTGCCTTTACTGTAGAAAACATCACTCCCTCAGCAGTAAAGGTCCAAGAGAGAAGCGCATGGATCCATTTGAATGACGTAAAGACTTACGCTGGTCAGACTGACACTCCCCCAACCATTTATTCAGAAGCAAGACAAGAAGAGGAAGTTCAGCATGTGCAGACTCGATCCAAGACGAGAAAGAAGGACGCTAAAATTGCTGATTAAATAAATGCACGTGTGCATTTGGATTGTGGCTCACATTAGACACTCTTTATAGATAGTATAGCAGGAGTGAAAACTCAGTTCTTGAGTCACAGGAAGCTTTGGAATTGGACTTTAGAAAGTTTTGACATACTACAAATATGCCAAACTTGGAATTTGAATTTGACGACTGGAAACGTGAGCAGTTTCTAGACTTGTTCCTCACTGAGTTTCTGTTCAGTTAAATCAATGGTACTATCCGATGTCGATATCCATAGGCTCCTTCTTGCTGTTTTCATTTTTGTTCTTAGAGCTTATCCTGCTCTTGTTGGGTGCAGTATGCATTTTTCTGAACAATACTAAAAATTGCCCTGCAATCAGGAGGCTGCTTGTGGCAATAGTTGAACAGATCCTGCAGGTACCTGATCATTTAACAGGGTTGCCTGATTAAAAATGTATTTTCCTTCCTTAAAGCAGTATACAGGCACATTGAGGAGTGTTGAGAATGCTGCAGTTTTGGAAAGTGAGCAAACTCAACGATGTATGGGGAATCTTAATTGGTGGGGATTGATGTATTGGTGCATAATATATGCATGCTCAGCATTTATTATTGTTTTACTGAATTTGCTAATCCATACTGTCTATTTCATTGGTCCGAGTAAGGCAGAAGTCCCTTCGATTCTTCCCACTCCAGTGACTCACACAGAATATGTCTCTTTTCAAAAGGCCTATGCCGTTTCTTATTATTCCCACACCAATTAACAGGGTAATTCATGGAATTTTGCAGAAAAGTGTCGCAAGCGGCTGGCGCAGAGTGTCCGCGTGCGATTGTCTGCGCCAGGCACGTGCGCTAAAACCGATTTCCGCGCACAGCGTATTCATGGATTTCAGGCTCCCAAACCAGCCGTGGCGCAGAGTATCGCAGCGACCCTGCAGCAGCGCCAGTAACGCCCCCAAGAACTCCCTCGCGCAAGGAAAAGCCATCAAAATCGCTAAATCATCGCAAAGGGCTGCGCTAACCCTGGACCAGTCTACAGGGCTGCCAAACAAGGAACGCAAAGCGGGTAACGTGCATATCAGGGGTACGCGTGAAGTTATACACGCGATTAGCCAGGGTACGTGTATTACAGGGGTGTGCGGGAAGTTCTACACGCGATTCGGCTGGGTACGTGTATTACAGGGGTGTGCGGTAATTCTCAAATGCGATTTGGCCAGGTACGTGTATTACAGGGGTGCGCGGGAATTATCACACGCGATTTGGGCAGGTACGTGCATTACAGGGGTGCGCGGTAATTCTCACATGCGATTTGGCCAGGTACGTGTATTACAGGGGTGCGCGGGAATTATCACACGCGATTTGGCCTGGTACGTGTATTACAGGGGTGCGTGGGAAGTTCTACACGCGATTGGCCAGGGTACGTGTATTACAGGGGTGCGCGGGAATAATCACACGCGATTTGGCCTGGTACGTGTATTACAGGGGTGCGTGGGAAGTTCTACACGCGATTGGCCAGGGTACGTGAATTACAGGGGTGCGCGGGAATTATCACACGCGATTTGGCTTGCTACGTGTATTACAGGGGTGCGTGGGAAGTTCTACACGCGATTGGCCAGGGTACGTCTATTACAGGGGTGTGCGGGAAGTTCTACACGCGATTCGGCTGGGTACGTGAATTACAGGGGTGCGCGGGAATTCTCACATGCGATTTGGCCAGGTACGTGTATTACAGGGGTGCGCAGGAATTATCACACGCGATTTGGCCAGGTACGTGTATTACAGGGGTGTGCGGGAATTATCACACGCAATTAGGCTGGGTGGGTCCTCACAGGTGTTCCCTGTACACCCTCCACGGCCCCTGCAGGCAGCCCACAAAACAGGGGACTACCCTGCACACCTGCTCATGTCCCCCTGCACCCCCACCCCCCAGCAGTGCAGGGGCACCCTCCACCAGGCCCCCACCCATGTCCCCTATCACCACCACCCCCCAGCAGTGCAGGGGCACCCTCCACCAGGCCCCCACTCATGTCTCCCACCACCCCCACCCCCCAGCCACCAGGGGCACCCTCCACCAGGCCCCCACCCATGTCTCCCAACACCCCCACCCCGCAGCATCCAGGGGCACCCTCCACCAGGCCCCCACCCATGTCCCCTATCACCCCCACCCCCCAGCAGTGCAGGGGCACCCTCCACCAGGCCCCCACTCATGTCTCCCAACACACCCACCCCCCAGCATCCAGGGGCACCCTCCACCAGGCCCCCACCCAGGTCCCCTATCACCCCCACCCCCCCGCCACCAGGGGCACCCTCCACCAGGCCCCCACTCATGTCTCCCACCACCCCCACCCCCCAGCCACCAGGGGCACCCTCCACCAGGCCCCCACCCATGTCCCCTATCACCCCCACCCCCCAGCAGTGCAGGGGCACCCTCCACCAGGCCCCCACTCATGTCTCCCAACACACCCACCCCCCAGCATCCAGGGGCACCCTCCACCAGGCCCCCACCCATGTCCCCTATCACCCCCACCCCCCCGCCACCAGGGGCACCCTCCACCAGGCCCCCACCCATGTCCCCTATCACCCCCACCCCCCAGCAGTGCAGGGGCACCCTCCACCAGGCCCCCACCCATGTCCCCTATCACCCCCACCCCCCAGCAGTGCAGGGGCACCCTCCACCAGGCCCCCACCCATGTCCCCTATCACACCCACCCCCCCGCCACCAGGGGCACCCTCCACCAGGCCCCCACCCATGTCCCCTATCACACCCACCCCCCGCCACCAGGGGAACCCTCCACCAGGCCCCCACCCATGTCTCCCAACACCCCCACCCCCCAGCATCCAGGGGCACCCTCCACCAGGCCCCCACTCATGTCTCCCACCACCCCCACCCCCCCGCCACCAGGGGCACCCTCCACCAGGCCTCCACCCATGTCCCCTATCACCCCCACCCCCCAGCAGTGCAGGGGCACCCTCCACCAGGCCCCCACTCATGTCCCCTATCACCCCCACCCCCCAGCAGTGCAGGGGCACCCTCCACCAGGCCCCCACCCATGTCCCCTATCACCCCCACCCCCCAGCAGTGCAGGGGCACCCTCCACCAGGCCCCCACCCATGTCCCCTATCACCCCCACCCCCCAGCAGTGCAGGGGCACCCTCCACCAGGCCCCCACCCATGTCCCCTATCACCCCCACACCCCAGCAGTGCAGGGGCACCCTCCACCAGGCCCCCACCCATGTCCCCTATCACCCCCACCCCCCAGCAGTGCAGGGGCACCCTCCACCAGGCCCCCACTCATGTCCCCTATCACCCCCACCCCCCCACCACCAGGGGCACCCTCCACCAGGCCCCCACCCATGTCCCCTATCACCCCCACCCCCCAGCAGTGCAGGGGCACCCTCCACCAGGCCCCCACTCATGTCTCCCACCACCCCCACCCCCCAGCCACCAGGGGCACCCTCCACCAGGCCCCCACTCATGTCTCCCACCACCCCCACCCCCCAGCCACCAGGGGCACCCTCCACCAGGCCCCCACTCATGACTCCCACCACCCCCACCCCCCAGCCACCAGGGGCACCCTCCACCAGGCCCCCACCCATGTCCCCTATCACCCCCACCCCCCAGCAGTGCAGGGGCACCCTCCACCAGGCCCCCACTCATGTCCCCTATCACCCCCACCCCCCCGCCACCAGGGGCACCCTCCACCAGGCCCCCACCCATGTCCCCTATCACCCCCACCCCCCAGCAGTGCAGGGGCACCCTCCACCAGGCCCCCACCCATGTCCCCTATCACACCCACCCCCCCGCCACCAGGGGCACCCTCCACCAGGCCCCCACCCATGTCCCCTATCACACCCACCCCCCCGCCACCAGGGGCACCCTCCACCAGGCCCCCACCCATGTCTCCCAACACCCCACCCCCCAGCAGTGCAGGGGCACCCTCCACCAGGCCCCCACCCATGTCTCCCAACACACCCACCCCCCAGCATCCAGGGGCACCCTCCACCAGGCCCCCACCCATGTCTCCCACCACCCCCACTCCCCAGCAGTGCAGGGGCAGCAGGCAGTCAGGCAGCAGCAGGTGGGAGCGTGCTCGGGGCTCTGGGGGGCAGTAGTTCGGCTTTCCGGGCAGGAGCGTGGTATTCCGTGTGCGTAGGCGTGGCCAGCTTGGTACGGAGTGATTTTGCACGTGAAAATCCTGCACGTCAGCGTGAAAACCGAGGAAAGGCCCTCAGCGCGTAAGCGCGTCTGTGACGTGACCCGCACGGGTGTTTCCCACACAGCACGTGATGACAGAGCACACGTGGAAAGACTGCACCTCAGAGTGTAATTGCGTGTGATTGGTGGAAATGGCCCTACACGCAGAAGTGACAAAGCGTGTAATTGGTGGAAATGGCCCTACACGCAGAAGTGACAAAGCGTGTAATTGGTGGAAATGGCCCTACACGCAGAAGTGACAAAGCGTGTAATTGGTGGAAATGTCCCTACACGCAGAAGTGACAAAGCGTGTAATTGGTGGAAATGGCCCTAGCGCGTACACGCCGCGTAAGTGACGCTGGACGTGTGGCCCTGTATAAAAGGTATGTGTAGAACACGTTTTCCTTGTACATGCTTTTCGTGGAGAGCGAGTGGGTGAATTCTGTACTTCTTGTCGTTTCACACGCGATTTACTTCACGGCGTTTCAAGTTCGTATTCCCTGTTACCTCTGACAGCTTTTTCTCTTTTTTCGCTTTTGCTGGTTTACCTGGGCCTGTTCCCTCAAACAGTGTTCCCTTCTACTGTTGTCCTGTCTCCTCAGACAGCGTACAAATCTTCTTTTGGCGGGGGTGTTGCCAACCAAACGTGCTCCTTTTACACGCTCGTTTACCAGGCAGACGGTGAGTCACGCACGTATCTAACATCTGTGCTTGCCCCGTGTGTAGCCTACCCCTTCAGAGGTCATTCTAGGCTGCGTGTAACACGCATACGTTCATTCTTGTGTTACTGGGTGCCACAGCGTAGTGCAGGTTTTTCTTTCTGCACACGTGGTCTAGGAGGGGTTGCGTGCACGTCATCTCCCTTTTTTGGGGCTCCTGTGCGTAGCGTGACCCGTCATCTTTCCCCAGGGGTTACAATCAGCCTTGCAAGAGCACTAGGGTACAATTACCATCTGGTACCCAACCCCTTTGACCCCCAATTGCCCAGGACAATAGTTTCCAGCCACTCCCATACGCACATTTACATCAGTGCCATGGCTGGGAGGCGAGGATTCCGTAAGGGTGGCAAAGGTGGAAGAGCCACAAGTGGTGGCCGTGGTGGATCCGGTAGGGGACGTGGTCGTTACTTGCAGGGTGAGCCTGTCCCCCCATGTGTGGAGGACCAGTCAAGGGCACCCATAATCCCCCCCCCTCCCGTTGAGGCTAATGTGGCTGACACCATCCATGCTCAGCCCTTGTTGGACCAGCCCATTGTGGCACCAGATCTGGCTGACTCCATGGCTGACTTCCAGGTCAGCAGGCCTATGACACGTGCGCTGGTGCACGTTGATGTCACCATGCCACGTGCATCTGGGCCAGCAAGGTCATCTGCTGCACCAAGGAGGCAGGGCGGAGAGGCTGCAGGGGCAGCTGCGGCTCCATCCACCCCAGCCCTCACACACCCAGCCAGGACAGTGTCGGTCCTAGTCCATGCTGCTGACATTCCCCCTGACACCATCACACTAGAGCCAATGCCTGCACCAACTCCCATGCTGAGTGTGCAATCCCACACTCCTGATACAGAGTCCACCAGGGCTCCTGCCCCTAGTGTCCAGAGCGGCGCAGGACACTCAGGATCACCACCACCTTCCAAGCGGAAGAGGAAGAGTGCTCGTCCGGCACAGGCTGATGCCCCAGACACGGCTACACAGTCCGGCCCATCCAGGAAGCCCAGCTTCACGGATGACGAACTGAATGCACTTGTCGAGTATGTGTCCGGACATGACAACGAGATGGTCATTGTTGCAGGATCCAAGACCACACCTGCACAACGCCAGGCACACTGGCAGACCGTTGCGGACATCGTAAGTGCCCTTGGAATCGTGAGACGCACAGCCAATGATTGCTATAAGCGCTGGAATGACCTAAAGCGCAGGGCAAAGAGTAAGCTGGCCTCAAGTCATGCCGCAACTCTAGTGACTGGAGGTGGGTCTCCAGTAGTAGACATGGAACTCACTCCACATGAGTCAGTCGCTGGGACCTACGTCACGGAGGAACAGATCCAAGGCATGGGAGATCTGGCTGATTACGAGGCATTGTCCGGTGAGTGCACATGCATGTGTGTGTCATCCATGTGCATGGTGTGTGTGTGAGGGCTTCTGTTTGTGTGCCAGGTGAGAGTGTGTGCGCCTGAGTCGTATGGGTCAGCCATGTGCTTCGTGCAATACTTCCTGCGCAGCTGCATTTGGCCATAGCAGTATCCCTTCTGCCAACAGTAGACATCTAGCCCAACTGCACGCCAGTTGCCCTTGAAGTGTCACCTTGCCACAACATAGTTGCTCATTTTTCACTGTTCATTCAGTCAGTTTGTTTGCATTCCACCACTTTCACTAGGCATGTCGCTGTCCACTAGTCACATGTCTGACATGGCTATGGTAAAGTGGAGTGACTTTGTTACCTGGATATCATTTTTACACACATGTCCCTGTGCAATTGGACCATTTCAGACTGGCAGCTCCCGGTGAAAAATCTGACCTGTTAGAATTAGAAAAGCGATTACATGCGGGAACTGGACTGAATGAATAGGTGCTGCCCTCCTCTCCATCTTCACTCAATAGCAATGGTACATGCCATCTGTGTGATGGCATGTGTGTATCACCTGGCAATCACAGGCCAATGTGTGATGCCACTGCCAGGCAGCATGCAGAAAATGTGTTCATCTTCCATCTTGGTGTCATCAGTGTGTGCCATTTGCCTGCACTTCATACGCAGTGAGGGTGCATGCATGGGAGGGTTTTAGTCATGTGGGACATGTGTCAATCAAGTACTGGTTCTCTTGCTTCTCAGCCCTCATTGTGTGCCATGGTGCTAATGCCTGTTTCCATTTCTTTGTTTACATGTCTTTGCAGGGGAAGACGCACCTGATACTGCTGGGGTTGTGGAGATGGTGCAGACCCAGGAGGGGTCCGAGGGCCGACCAACCACCAGTGAGGGACGTGGTGTGGTGGTGGGGGAGAACCCACAAGTGCTGCAGGTCGTGCTCTCAAGGGGTGTCTCTGGCTGCACCTCCCCCGAGCTGTACTCAGGTGTTGATTCGGATGAGACCTACGTGCCGTCGCAGGTGAGTGTTCCAGGGAGGGATTCTGTTCTGTCTCACCCACCTGCACCAGGGTCAGAACCCTCCATGGGGATGTCAGTGTTGGCAGCTACGCCTTCGGTGGTTACGGATGCAGGGTCACACTCCGCGACATCTGATCCTGTTCCTGGGCCAGCAGATCAGAGGGGGAATGCAGTCCTGCAGCCTCAGGCAGTGCCGGCACAGCAAGGCGCAGTTCGCCTTGCCCCAGACAGGTGTGGTGCCCGCCGACGTGGTGGCCGTACGCCACCCGGCAATACCGCATGGGAGCAATCCATTTACGGTATGGCAACCCAACAGGCTGCATCATCCGAGATGATGGCTCAGGCCATGGATAGGGTGGCCACTTCCATTGTCCCCCCAGAAAGGCTGATGGAGCGACTAGAGCAGGCAACCGACTCCATCTGCCAGTCACACAGGGAGGACATGTTGGGGTCCAACAGGGACAGGCGGGCGGCACTGGCGACTCTGCAGGAGGCCATCTCCATTGAGTCCCAGGGCCACAGGGAAGCCCTGAGGCAGGAGCTCCTTCACCTCAGGACGACTCTTGTTGAGCTTGAGGCTTCAACACACCAAAGGACAGAACAGCAGCTGGAGCGTCTCACCCGTACGCTCTCAGCTGAGATGCAGGCAACGAGGGCGGAGGTCCGGGCATTCCGTGAGTTGTTGCATGGGGACCTCCGCACAGTCATCCTCCAGAACCAGACCTACCACACCCGCATGCTTGCAGCCATGGAGGAGCAGACTAGGGCCTTGCGTGGGCTGCCTCCCATAGTGCAACCACCTCCGGATGCAGCTGCACAGGGTGATAATAGCGACAGCAGTGATACTCCCACAATAGGGTAGCCGTGTGGGCCATGAGCCCATGGAGGTGTTTTATCTTCCCAGGATCCACGCAGGTGGGTTCTGGTGTGCATCCTGTCCTCGGACCTCCTGGGTGGCCTCCCCAACCCCCCCGGGCCCATCAATGGCCAATTTTGATTGTTTCTTATTTTTATTTTTATTTTTATTTCTTTTATTCCCAATTTTTTTGGGACGATTTGTTGGCTTCCGTGGTTCCTGTGGGCATACGCTGCATTGTGGCTGGGCACATGCAGGCTTGTAATGTATTTGGTTCAGATGCTTGGGTTTCAGTCACACACACCCCTCCTGCTTCCCGTTTCCATGGGCTTGCAAAGGGTGTGCCCAAGTGACAGTGAATTACACAGTGACGTTGGACTCCCATGAGCTGTGTGGGCAGTCTGTAGTCAATACTGTGTATACATTCCTAGTGCATATTGCTGTTGTGTTGTACACTGCATGTTGCATTGATGTGTAACTCTTCTTCTGTGTCTACCTCCCAATTTGCAGGTCCCTTCCTCATGTCTACACAAGGACCTCTAGTCTGGAGATGGGGTCCATGTTGGCAGCAGTGCACCTACAACTCTACATGGCGCCAACACTGCACAGTTGGTAGTGGTGGGAGTGCAGGCATTTCCAGGTGGTGAGACTACTAATATGTAACATTTGTGATGTCATGTTAATGGTAGTACGTGCTCAAGTATGTTGTTGGTCCGGCATTGCTGTGAGCATTTCAGGTGTTGCAGGTTTCTAATAGGGACACTGTACATAGTGACACTAGTGTCATGTTGTGGGGATTACTTTGTTTACCTGCAATCAGCATGACATGGCACGGTGTGTCGTGTGGCGGTGCTGGGGTTGGGTTGGCTGACATGGCACTGTCCTCTTGTTGCATTTTGCAAGTGGGTATTCATTTTAGCTGCTTGAATGTGTAACTTCACAAAACTGCATTGGTGGTGTCTGTGTGGGTAGGGATGCACACATTGTGACACTTCCAGGTGAACAATCTCAGGCTGATATGGTATTCACGGTTCATTCTCCAGACATTCAGGATCACTGTCAGGTTGAGTCATCATTGATTGTCAGATGGAATGTGCCAGGCCAGTGTGCACTCCACAGGGGTGTGATTTCTATGTGAAGTAATTAGCCACTAGCTGTGTACGGGCTGCCTCCCCCCGTGCCCTTTCCCCTCCCATGCGCAGCGGCTGTGCATGTGGTTGGGGATGTGGGGCCACCACCATGTCCACGGCCAGGCCCCGGCGTGTTGCAACGTTGTGCAGGACACATGCTGCCACTATGATCCTGTACACTACTGCGGGAGCGTATAACAGCTGGCCGCCAGAACGGTCAAGGGAGCGGAAGCGTGACTTTAGCACTCCGAATGTGCGCTCCACTATGCCCCGGGTCGTAATGTGGGCTGTGTTATATCTTACCTCGGGTGGCGTGGTGGGGTTCCGAATTGGCGTCATCATGTGGGGGCTGAGAGGGTAATAATAATAATAATAATAATAATAATAATAATAGGGTAGGCACTGTCCCCTGTGGAGGTGGTGATTGGTATCATTGGTGGGGTTGTGACCTTGCTCAGTATCCAACATGCATGCATGTGCAGTGGCATACCTACTCACCAAGCAGCCATGTATCGCCATGCCGCCCAGCTTCTAGGTCCCGGCTTAGGGTGGACATTCGGTAAATGAAGCTGTCGTGGGTGGAGCCGGGATAGTTGGCATATACTGAGGTGATGATTCCCTTGGCATTACATGCTACCTGCACGTTGATGGAATGCCAGTGCTTGCGGTTCCTATAGATGTGCTCAGATGCCCTGGGGGGACGTAGAGCCACATGGGTGCAGTCGATGGCACCTAGCACTTTGGGGAATCGTGCCACACCGTAAAAATCCAGGGCGGCAGCATGCCTTTCTGCAGGTGTTCTGGGCAGGTATATGTGCCTGCGGACTGATGGGCGTGCAGTGATGATGTTCAAGACCTGGTGTAGGCAGCGTGACTGGGTGGCCTGTGACACCCCACCCACTATGGCACTTGTCCGCTGAAATGATCCAGTGGCTAAGAAGTGTAGTACATTGAGGACCTTCTCCAGGGGGCTGAGTGCTTGGGAGCACAGGGTGGGTGATGTGAGGTCATCCTCCCACTCACTCACCAGGTCCAGTATAATGTGTGGTGGAAACCTGTACCTCCCATACACCTGGTCATCAGGCATCCCGAAAAGGCTGGTTCTGGGTGTGAATATTCTGGCCCTGACTATCCTCCTCCTCCTCCTCCTTTGGTAGCCCACTGCCACTGCTGCTAGGAACGGTATGTTCATCCTGGCGTCTGAGCTTGTTATTGTTAAAGTGCGCAAATGTATGCTTTGCGCGTGTTCTAGGCGAGCGTGTGACCCGCGCACCCCTGGAATCCAGTTCCCAGTCCAATAGCGTGTGGAAATTCACACGCACCACGGGATACAGGTTCGCTGACGTACTTGCGTGTGTAAGTGCCCGCGCACCCATGAAATACACGTACATAGGCCAATCGCGTGTACGCGCACTTTTGTCCAATTACACGCGATGATACTCTGACGTGCAGTATTTCCACGTGTGCCCCGTCATCACGTGCTGAGTGGGGAACACCCGTGCGGGTCACGTCACAGACGCCCTTACGCGCTGAGGGACTCTGGTCCAATAGAATCGCGTATGCGTGCTGACGCGCTTACGCGCTAAGGGCCTTTCCTCGGATTTCACGCTGACGTGCAGGATTTTCACGTGCCAAATCACTCCGTATCAAGCTGGCCACGCGAAAACACACGGAAGACCACGCTCCTGCCCAGAAGGCCGAGTTACTGCCCCCAGTGCCCCGAGCAGCCTCCCACGTGCCATCTGCTGCTGCCTGCCTGCCTGCCTGCCTGCTGCCACCGTGCCCTGCCATTTGGTGCCTGCACATCAGCCATCTGCAGGGGTCCAGTTGCTGTGTCCACCCCTGCTGGAACTGAAGACTCCCGACTGGGATTACATCGCTCCACAGCCCAGCCCCAGGACCCAGTTGCCCACCCACACCTGCCTCTGGGGTTGCCATGTCGGGCACTTCCACATCTGGCACCAGTGGCAACCCCAGGCCAGAGGGGCAGAGGGGCACCAGCTTCACTGACACCGAAGTTGGTGTCCTGGTGGAGCATGTCCTGGGGCAGTATGATGCCCTCTTTGGATCGTCCCGCGCCAGCAAGGAAGGACGGGAGAGGATCTGGGCCGACTGTGTGGTTGCCATCAACGCGGAGGGGGTGGCAAACCGCGACGTCCTGAAGATCAAGAAGCGCTGGGAGGACTTGAGGTCCAGGACCCTTGTGAAGGCCCGGCGCCTCGTGGAGGGGAGCCGGGGCCGCATGAGTTCCATCCAGATGAGGGTCCTGGAATGCGTACGCCCATCGCTCCACGCCCAGATCCTTGAGAGGGAGGCCCGTCTGGAGTTGAGCGGTAAGTGTCCAAGCATTACTGTGTGAGACAGGGCATGTTGCGGTGTGCTGGTTCTATGATACTTGCCTGTATGTGTGCCATAGGCCATGTATGCATGTATGTGTGCAGGGACATCATGGTCATGCATGTGCGACCAGTGATGTGTGACCCACATGGTTGTTGCATGTGTTCAAATGCCGCATGGGGAGCCCTATGCATATTCTGAACATGAGAGCATGCCAGTCTCTGTACCTGGACATGGGTGGGGGTGAGGGATGGGTGCTGATGCCAGGTACATATATGGTAGCCATGTCTGTGTGCCTGACCTGCGTGTCTGTGACTTGTGCATGCCATGGATGCATGACACATGTGTGTGACAATGCACAGATTCAGTGAAGCAGCCAAATTACCCTTGTATCCGCTGTGTTTGGTGTGTTTGGGGCCAGATGGATGTGACTGAGGTGAAGTGTGTGCATGTGATAGGCATGAGCCATGATGCATGTGAGTTACATATCATTGAATGTTTCAAGAGTCCATTGGACATGCATGGAAATGTCCATGGCATGCACCATGCCTGTTACTGTGTGTGTTTTGCCTGGACTGACCCATGTGTTGTGGAGGGACATGATGGAAGTGTACTTTGACAGTGGTGCTCATCTGCTATTGCTTCCTGTCTAGGGGACCATTGTACAGTGCCCTGATGCTTGTGTTCTTTGTCTCCCTCTACGCAGCGGCTAGTGAAGAAGAGGGCGGAGACGGCGCTGTTGAGCAAGGCGGCGGGGATGCCCCCACGGCTGCAGCGGAAGGGGTGGGTGAGCCCCCACAGGGGCCTGCTACGATGGGAGACGGTGAAGAGCCATCCAGGTTGGTGGTTTGCACAGAGGAGGAGGAGGCCGCCACTGGGGCACACATGGGGCCTGGTGGGGGCATCCCTGCTGGTGCAAGTGGTGCAGTCCAGGGCCAGGGGCAGGAGGCAGCACAGGTCACCGTGGAGGGGCCTGTGCATGTCGCTGTCCCTGACCCTGTGAGTGCACCACCATGCACCAGCAGGGATGCCCCGTCCCAGGCCCGTCCGCAGGTAGAGGGGATGTCCATGTCACCTGACTCCCCTCCACCTGCAGACATGGGAACCCCTGGCCATGTGGAGAAGGTCCTGATTGGGGTCGCGATGCGCACGGCTGTGATTCGTGATGCCGTGCGTGCTTCCCGGGAGGAGGACACACGTCATCACGAAGTGCACCGTGCCGACGTGGCCCAATTGGGATCGGCCATGTTCGGGGGTTTTCTGCATGTGTTGTCCAATCTGGCGGCCCTCTCCTCCTCTGTGCAGGCTATACACCAGTCGTTCTCCTTGCCGTCTTCCGGCCCAGATGCCACCAGGGCCCCCTGTGGACCTGCCCCAACCAATGCAGCCAGCTCGGTGGGGATCCCATCCCTGCCACAGTTGGGAGTCGGAGGTCCAGCAGGGGTGTACAACACAGCAACTGGACCCCAGCAGATGGAAGATGTGACAGCATCATCAGGCAGGGCACGTGCACGACGGCGTCAGTGGTTTCCATCAGCCTGGATGCCGTCGTACTGGCAGAGGCAGTGGCGTCGGAGGCAGCAGCAGGCTCGACGTGGGAGGCATCATGGCTCGGGGCCTTCAAGATCAGAGGGGCAGGCATCGGCCGGAGGGCAGGGCAACCCTGGGATGGTGGTGTCTTCCGTGTGGGAGCAGTTGGTCCAGCGGATAGGTGCGGAGCGGCAGCAGGCGGAAGAGGAGCGGCTCACCATGGTCAGGGCGGAGTTCTCCATGCGTCGGGCGTTGAGGCGGGCTGAGTGCCTCGAGGAAGCTCGCAGGGAGTTTGAGCTGGACATGGGGTTATCCCTGCGAGACCTCGGGGCCAGGACAGAGTCCCGCCTCCAGGACATCGACATGGAGTTCGATGATGCCCTGGCCAGCAACATCACCGAGTGAGCCGCAGGACTTGCCCGCTGCCTTTGTATATAGTTATTTAGTTAGTTAGTGTTAGGTTTCCTTTATTAATTTTTGTTTTTTTGGACCGCTCGGACAATGGCCACTTTTTAGTATATATTATTTTCATTAGGTAGTAGTAGGTTTCATTTATGGTGTTGGGCTCATGGACCCTGGAATTTTCGTGTATATAGTTTGCTTTTTGAAGAAACATTTTTTTTATTAATGATTGTGTTCACCATGAGGAAATGGTTTTTCATTATTTTACTTCCACATGATTTTGCTTTGGACAACATTTGTTTTTGGATTACTTTGTTTTTTTTATTTTTACATTTGTTCTCGGACATGGACCATTTATTTTGTTATCCCCATTGTTCTATGTTTGATTTTTTTACTTATTTTTCATCTTTAATACATGTTTTTTTAACTTTCACTTGTGGTATTTTCTCATTGGTTTCATACATGTCATGATATGGGTTTTGACATTCACTTGCACCCATTGTGTATGTGTGTGTGACGGACATGTGTTCTTTTACAGACTTGCCATTGGGGTTGTAACATGTAATTGCATTCACTATGTGGGTGGATGCAATCCTTGCCTGGGTGTTTGTGCTGGGTATGCTGCCCATTACTGCCATGATTGAGTATCGTCAGGACCTGGGGGCAGGGGGACATGTGTGGGTGCCTGGTGGAGGGTGCCCCTGCACTGCTGGGGGGTGGGGGTGGTGGGTGACATGAGTGGGGGCCTGGTGGAGGGTGCCCCTGGTGGCTGGGGGGTGGGGGTGGTGGTGGACATGAGTGGGGGCCTGGTGGAGGCTGCCCCTGCACTGCTGGGGGGTGGAGGTGGTGGGTGACATGAGTGGGGGCCTGGTGGAGGGTGACCCTGGTGGCTGGGGGGTGGGGGTGGTGGGTGACATGAGTGGGGGCCTGGTGGAGGGTGACCCTGGTGGCTGGGGGGTGGGGGTGGTGGTAGACATGAGTGGGGGCCTGGTGGAGGCTGCCCCTGCACTGCTGGGGGGTGGGGGTGATAGGGGACATGAGTGGGGGCCTGGTGGAGGGTGCCCCTGGTGGCTTGGGGGTTGGGGGTGGTGGGAGACATGAGTGGGGGCCTGGTGGAGGGTGACCCTGGTGGCTGGGGGGTGGGGGTGGTGGGTGACATGAGTGGGGGCCTGGTGGAGGGTGACCCTGGTGGCTGGGGGGTGGGGGTGGTGGGAGACATGAGTGGGGGCCTGGTGGAGGGTGCCCCTGCACTGCTGGGGTGTGGGGGTGGTGGGAGACATGAGTGGGGGCCTGGTGGAGGGTGCCCCTGGTGGCTGGGGTGTGGGGGTGGTGGGAGACATGGGTGGGGGCCTGCTGGCAGGTGCCCCACAGTGCTGGGGGGGTGAGGGGGGTGGGGGACATGAGATGGTGTTCATTAGTTCAAGGAGACAGGTGCCTTTGCTGGGGGGCATGCCCATGTTGGGTGGGCTGCCTGCGGGACATGACCAGGGATGCAGGGTAGTCCCCTGTGGTGTGGGCTGCCTGCAGGGGCCGTGGAGGGTGTACAGGGTACACCTGGGAGGACCCACACTGTCAAATCACATGTGGGACTCCCCGGCCCCCCTGAAATACACGTACTGTGCAGAAATCGCGTGTAAAACTTCCCGCGCACCCCTGAAATACACGCGCCCAGGCTATTCGCGTGTAAAACTTCCCGCGCACCCCTGAAATACACGTGCCCAGGCTATTCGCGTGTGGAACTTCCCGCGCACCCCTGACATACACGCGCCCAGGCTATTCGCGTGTAAAACTTCCCGCGCACCCCTGAAATACACGCGCCCAGGCTATTCGCGTGTGGAACTTCCCGCGCACCCCTGAAATACACGCGCCCAGGCTATTCGCGTGTAAAACTTCCCGCGCACCCCTGAAATACACGCGCCCAGGCTATTCGCGTGTGGAACTTCCCGCGCACCCCTGAAATACACGCGCCCAGGCTATTCGCGTGTAAAACTTCCCGCGCACCCCTGAAATACACGCGCCCAGGCTATTCGCGCGTGGAACTTCCCGCGCACCCCTGAAATACACGCGCCCAGGCTATTCGCGTGTAAAACTTCCTGCGCACCCCTGAAATACACGCGCCCAGGCTATTCGCGTGTGGAACTTCCCGCGCACCCCTGAAATACACACGCCCAGGCTATTCGCGTGTGGAACTTCCCGCGCACCCCTGAAATACATGCGCCCAGGCTATTCGCGTGTGGAACTTCCCGTGCACCCCTGAAATACACGCGCCCAGGCTATTCGCGTGTGGAACTTCCCGCGCACCCCTGAAATACACGCGCCCAGGCTATTCGCTTGTGGAACTTCCCGCGCACCCCTGAAATACACGCGCCCAGGCTATTCGCGTGTGGAACTTCCCGCGCACCCCTGAAATACACGCGCCCAGGCTATTCGCGTGTGGAACTTCCCGCGCACCCCTGAAATACACGCGCCCAGGCTATTCGCGTGTGGAACTTCTCACGCACCCCTGGAATACACGTAGCCCGCTCCCCCAGGCCCGATAGCGTGAGGAACTTCACGCGAACCCCTGTAATACACGTAGCCCGCTCCCCCAGGCCTGATCGCGTGTGAAACTTCACGCGAACCCCTGAAATACACGTAGCCCGCTCCCCCAGGCCCGATCGCGCAAGGAACTTCACGCGAACCCCTGTAATACACGTAGCCCGCTCCCCCAGGCCCGATCGCGTGTGTAACTTCACGCGAACCCCTGAAATACACGTAGCCCGCTCCCCCAGGCCCGATCGCGTGAATAACTTCACGCGAACCCCTGTGATGCACGTACCCTGCTGAAATCGCGTGTGAGACTTCCCGCGCACCCCGGTATACACGCACACGTATTTTTTTTCAGCGGGTGTCCGTGTTTGTGGGTACCCCTTTGCACATCATTTTTCCTGGAGGGCCACAGTATGGGGCATTCATCATGGCAGTATATAGGTGCTATTTGTTGGCGCACCTTTTGGCGCACATTTCTTACAGCCGCAGAGACGCTACCGCCTGCTTTCTTGTGGCGGTCGTGTTTGTGCCTGTGCGCTGGTTTGAGCGTGCGCTTTTTTCCCCTATTCTATTCCATGAATACGTGTTGTAGGCGAGCGTGTGGGCGTTCCGCGCACTTGTGCCCTGTACTTCCCCTGTGACGCCCACGTTTTGGCAAGTTGTTCCCCATTCCGAGTGTTACGCCCGTGTTTCGCCTACTTTTGTTGCGTGCGCCGCGCTATGTGCGAATTTCGCTGTGGCCTGTGCGATTTTCGCTGTGACCTGGCGCACGCTGTTAGATGGCCTGTGCGCCAACGTGCGCCGCGCACTTTTTTATCGCACATCCGCTGGTTTTCTCGCGCATGGCCTTCCATGAATCGACGTGCGCCGCTTTTCGTGCGATTTTCGCACTTGCACTGCGATTTTCGCTATTCCACTGCGATTCGCACGTTTTTGCCCACTTGCGCCGCGCTAATTATTCCATGAATCGGCCTGTAAATGTGGGAGGCCACCCATTTCTATGACAAGTGTTCCTATGATTCCCCCTGTAGGAAGGACCCATACTGATATACCTCATGAGCATTATGCACGTACCCTCTTTATGAAAGGGAGACACAAGAGAAGCACAATGGGAGATGATTATGAATTAAATATTTATTTAGACAGTACAGCACATTTAGGGAATAACATCTGGTATCAGAACATGAACAAGGTAGGAGAGAGAACCTCTAAGGAGAGCTACTATGTTTGTGCTCTCATACCTTATGCCATGGGGAATTCAAAGATATTCATAGCTATAGAAGCATCAGTCCAGAAAGCTCATTGACTGACGCAACTTGCACTCTGCCATACGAGAGTTCAGTTCCAGGGTGTAACGGCATCCTTGGTATGGGTGACCGAGAAGACAGCTCCAGAAGAAGATGATTACGTGCACGATTTAAAGACAAGAGAGAGACCTCAAACCAGAGATCACGTGATAAGATAGGAACTGCCTGGAATACATGGACAGGAATCAGATGGGAAGTAAACAAAAAGCTCAATTGTCAAGGAAAGGACCATGAAGACATATGAAGATGCAAGGAGAGAGGTCAGCTGCAAATCAAATGAATGGTGCTGACCCCAGAAGGATGGGTGGAAGGCCTGATTGCGTGCAAGGTGCCAGCACTAACCAGATGACCTGAAGCAATTTTGTGGCATGCAGCGAATGAATGCAAGCATCATTGGTCAAACATTGCAAAGTTCCTAACATGGGTCGATGACAAAGGAGGACCATTGCAGATAGTACCTCTAGCGACTGCATCCCTGTGTTTCAATAACAATGGCACAAGAATGGTTGGAATGAATCAGCAGTGCAGCCAAATTTTCGATGTACTGGCCATGAAGGATGGAACAGTAGTGATACTGGACGACTACTGGGCCTGTAGATCCAGAGCTTATATGAAATTGCCCGAAGATTGGGGACGGACATGGTCTATAGTGATCGTTCATGTTCCAGCATTGGTGATTCCAAAGCATGATTTGAACATTGGGGAGTTTCCGAAAGCAGACGTTCATCTAAGGAAGAGGAGATCATTTGAATTTATCAATCGAACAAAGAGGGAGAACTACTTTTCAGCTAAATTGAAAGAAGCTTTTGAGGCTATTCCATATGAACACATGTTATTCAGTCAGACTGCTGTGGTGTTCACGACTATCTTCATGCCAGGGATCCAGACGATGGCGAATGCAAAGTGGTTACAGATCACTCGATTGGAGCTTCTGCAGATGATCAACACTATCATAAAGGGATTCAATGCTATCAAAGAAGAATTGAGAGCCATAAGACTGATGATGCTTCAGAATAGACATGTCCTGGACATGATCATGACAATGGATGGAGGTGATTGTGCCAAAATCGGAGAATTATGTTGCACATTCATACCTTCTCACAATGAGGAAAATGGGACCTTGACAGAGGCCATAACGTGGCTAACAAACTTGCACATCAAGATGGAAGATAAAACAGAAGATAATGCAGATGACAGCTGGTTTGCATCAATCTTTTCATGGATTCCACAATGGATGGCGAAAATTTTCAAGTTTCTCTGAGCATTATTGGTGATGATCTTGTTTGTATTCTGTGCAATCAGAATAATAATCACACAGTGCAAGAAGACGGCAAAGAAAGCAGTAGGAATGAAGATCATGATCGATGTTGAGTCAGGGTTTGGACCCAAAGATTTGACAGATGAAGAGATCAGAAAGTATGTAGAAGCGAATATTCTAGCACCTGAGGTAACAAAGTTCCTGTATCCGAGAAACCACAAGAAGTATGTGGAAAGATGGATCTACTGCAGCCCGAATGGACAATGTAGACATATGACCTGGAGTGTTGATGACCATGTAAAATCAGCAGGATCTCTGAAAGGAGTAATGAAGATATGGACTCCAAAGAAGCACTTTTCCAGAAAAGGATGTCTAGATATGGAAGCTGGTGAGAGAGTGGTTGATGAATCAACCAGAGGGGGGAGTATAGAGGAGGAGCCAAGTACCTCTACCAGAAGTCCCGCCCCAGTTTTGCCTATATGTTGCGAACCGGAAATTGCGACATGCAAAACACCAGTAATGATGCCCTAAGCACGAAAAAGCCTTTGAAACAAGATATCCATTGAGAAAACCTTTCTTCATGTATCATCGGAAAGAGCGGACGGCCTCTTAGGAGAAATCCCAGAAGAAGTGTGAAGATGAATGAAAGAGAAGACTGGTGACGTCACATGAAGCAGAAATGACACACCCAGAAGAGATGCCAATGAAGAAGCTTAATAGACCTTATAGAATCTGATGGCAGAGTAAAGAATCGAGCAACATTTCATGTGCGGAATAAAGATTGCACGAGAGGAGAACACTGAAGAAAATGCAAGCCGTATTATAATTGTACAAATGCTGAAACGCAAGTAGACTAAGTAATCATGAAGGCTGGATATACGTAGTGAATAGACTGCAGGCAGTGCCGCCATTATATATATGTGTATAGAATCTGGATGTTCCATGTTGTGTTTTAGCAAACTAAGACCCCACAGAAGGGCTGAAAGTGTGGCGCAGTAGAAGAAAATAGCTGACGATGACGGAAGAATCGAGAAAGCTTGTCTGGCCCAGTATCAAGGGTTGGGGCAGCCAAGAAACTGGTTTTCAATGCAATAAGATACAAAGAAGATTCAAGAAGATACAATGAATGTGAGAAGCGAGGCGAGCTCCTGTTGAGGTGTAATAGAAAAACACTAGGAGTGCCAGGTTTTATTCATTTAATAGTGTTAAATACGAAAGAAAGAGCTCAAACAGGGTATCCTGTCACATGGTCTTGATGGAAATAGACTTTGGGCAAGCAACATCGAGACTGAAGCTCTCTTCTATTCCAATAAGACCATGCTCACACTCCCTTCTATTCTCAGGTGCAGTTTGCAAGGCCGAGTTCAAAAACAATTCAAATGTCAGACAGTAGGAGTGATGATGGATGATGGGCTAATTGGGTGGGGAGGCATGGTCAAGTCCAACCCACTAGCACCTGGGGGTAGCAGCTTTCGTGCTGCTGGTGAGTGGAATATTCCAGAAGGGTACAAGCATGCCAACCAATTGTAGAGGGCCACGTAGCAAAGAGCCCTATAGTTTGAAAGCCAATGAAACATTGTGTATTTTATGACACTGAAGATGACTTGCTCTGGGGGTGGGTATAGTTGTCCACCTGACTAGAGAGACCCAATCACAATCCTATCCTCCATAGAACGTATACATAGATGTTCCCCATAGACCAACCATAATCCAACTTAGGTTTTGTTATTTTGCCACATAGTATGACGTCAATGATGACAAGTTTTTAATATAAATGTGTGTTTTTCATGTAAATCGTTGAGCGACTTGAGCAAACGTCCATTGATGTCCGTTGTAGTTGCTGTTTTAGACAATTGCAAATAAAATTGCTAAAGTTTGCCAACTTCCTAAATCGCTCTTATTAATGGTGTAAGAGTAAATTCTGCATCCCCATAAATCCCATATAGTGTAACCTTGTTTAAAGGGCCTGTGGGTTCACGGTAATAGTGTTACTGCCACATTTTTGCCACCTTGCCCACCCTGTGATAACGCCCAAAATCAGTAAACAACTGTATTTCAAAAGAATTGCTCAATCCATTTCTGTGGTTGGTACCAGCAATATATGAGTGATGTTTACCAATCCAAAATTAGACTAGCTTTAACATTTGTGAAGTAATTTTTATTATCAACAGTCTTCCACCTTAGTTTAACTGGTTACCATATTAAAGTACATTTAATAGGTGAAACAACCTTGTTCATCTTAAGTATCAATATTCACGATCAGAATTACTCTTTAGGTCAAATTTGTTGTGAGTTAACTTCGTGTAGTTGCCCAACAGATGAATAATTTCAATGGTGCTCAGGGTCAACAGAGACTTATGGACCAGGTGAAGCTGGTGAAGAGGATGGGTTTTGCACCTTGCCCATTAATGTTCAGTAAAGATACTTAGTATGTACTATATATATGTGTGTTAATGTATGAAGATAGTCACAAAACAACCCTCAATACACTGCAGAAATGACATTTCATAAGCCTTAATAGATGACATTACTGTTATTATTGGTAATAACCTCATCCATGATAGCCCTGATGAATTCACTTATGGCATCATAAATGACATAATTGGTGGCGAAAAAATAAACAGTAGTTATTTATATTATTATTAGCACCCTTGTCTAGTTTGTCAGCCAATCAGGTTGCTCCAAAACTATTGACACAATCTTAGCCCGGTATCAGAGAACCCTGAGGTCTCGATGCACCTTACAGCCATCATCACTTCTACTCCAGCCGCTTCCCTCATCTATCCCCAACCTATCCCTTCTGGGTTCTACTTACCTGCGATTCTGCAGTTCCGTACATCTGTGGCTCTCCTCATGGCGCACCTTCCCATGGCCACCATAGAAATGGAAAAGGGATCCTCCACAGAACACCACCTTCAATGTCCATGGCAGCCATGTTAGATGAACAAATGTTTTTGTGAGACACAATATGCCACATACTTTCTGAGACCAGTTTTTCTTCGCACAAAAACATTGCTCTTAGCACCCTGCAGGTTGGCCTCTGTGTACTAATAGCGGTAAGCAGCCATTCTGGAGGCTAAACCAGATGGTAACAATATCAAACTTGCTGTAACTTGCTTAAGTGATAACATGGAAAGTATTACATACCATTTCAGCCTTTAGCTATATGTTTCAGCATAGACTATGGGCCCAAATACGAGTTTGGAGGTAGCCATGGAGCAACTAGCTCCATGGCTACCTCCAAACCGGGCTCCATAACCGGGTTCCTGCAATGGGGAATAACCAGGCCATTCTGACATAGGAGAACCCGGTAATTCCTCCTTGCAGGACCCATTCCCCATTTCCATTTGAGCCCCCATAGGGCTCAATGGGAATGGGGAGGGAGGTAATAATGTGCAGATTTCAACTGGCCCGTTATTACCTCCCTCTTCTCCTCGCAGCACCTGGAAAGGACGCCTGGTTTTACCAGGCGTCCCATCCGGGTCACGCAAAGGGAAGCTCGTAATCGGCGCTCCCGTAATGAAGGGGGCCGGTACCGTAGCAGCCGCCTTCATTCCGGGAGCGCCAGGGTCGTAATGAGGCCCTAAATCTTTCCTAAGAGGGTGTTTTTTTTATAAAGGATTTCTACAAACACATTACAAACCTTTGTACTTGAAAATTCCAAGATACACATTCCTTTTTTTTAGTTTCTCTAAGATTCTATTTTTATTCTGCTGTTAATCTTCTTTTTTGTGTGTGTTTATTGGTTACATTAAAAACCTTTACACCTTAAAAGTAAAACACCTAAGAGAATCCAACATGAAAGAATAGAAAACAGTTAATATAAATTTACATTTATAATCTAGTGGACATTATACCCTATAAAAGATCTTAAAAATGATTATCAAACTATGTAATTGCCATAGCTGCTTAACAATTTGTTTCTATAAGTAAAATATCATAAAATTCATAACCACATTTTTTCCGGAATCTGAAAAAAAAAATGTGATCTGCACAAATAAAATTCATATCATGATGAGTGTAGGCATTTGCCTATAATCTGGAAAGCTCCACACATCCCGTCAACAAGTGCCTGGAGGATCCCAGTTTTTGTCACAAATTCTACATGTGCGTATTTTTAGTGGGATATTATACCAGGCACCAGTGGTCACCAATGTCAGAAGTCGGGTAAATCTTAAAAGCATAATAAACCATCTCACATAGAGATTCTGCAGACTTTTTACATAAAGACAAGGAGTGTTCAACAGAAGAGCTTGCCTAGCGTATTCTGCGTAAAGTGTTTTTTTTTCGGATACATGAGCCTCTCCTATCATGATCCCAGAACTCTGACTTTTGTTTTATTTCTTTAAATAGATTTGCCAAATTGTCTGTAGAGTCAAATGAACAGCCTATCTTCCCAAGGAAGTCTATATCTTTACCAGGGTTTTAGTGCCTTGGCATTGATAAAGTTCCCCTTATTTTTCCAAAAAGTGAGAATCTAGGGTTCTAGTATTATCATAATTCATCAACATATTTACATAGAGATTATAAATAGCTATAGTTGTTCTCGTACTGAGTGGGATAAGCCCTAGCTCATTAAATAGTGCTTCAACTGGAACAGCTTGTGAAAGGACCAAGGCCTTCCTCCATAATTTACCTCCAGTATGCTAAACTATGCGATTTCTTTTACTGTATACATCTCAGATCCATATAAAGTACTAGGAACAATGCAAGCTTTAAACAGTTGAGTCAGTCCCTCTATTGATTGTCCCCCAGACATAAATAAAAATGATCTTATAGCCATAACTTTCGCACTCGCACCTATTGGACCCTCTCTCCTCCCTCTACTGACAAGAACTTCGGTTCCCAAGGGCGTTCAACCTACCAGCGCCTTCAGACCATACCAATGGTATATAAGGCGCTATATAAGTGCAAAATAACATAACATAACATAACATAATACTTTAATTTCAATATTTTCAGCAGATTTAGCTGTATTCATATTATTAGTGATAAGCGCTCCAAGGTAAACATAACCATTTACCTATTCCACCTTAATCTTCTTTAGACATACTAGATGAATCACATGTTTATGGCAAATGTAAAGGAACTTGCTATAACACAGTGTTGGGGAATAGAGTAACTTCTAGGTAGTGTTAGGCAGCGTCTGACATGTGTTATTTACAGATACACAGTTCACCCATTTGTAATAATCACACCAAAGTAAAAACTCAATTTATTTCCAAACCTCAATGCTTTCTTCATGAAAGTGCACACAATAATCACTATCAATTGGCATTGAATTCACATAGGCTGAATAATCACATACGAAAGCTGAACAATAATTAGCTTGTTTCATTTTGTAATCAGAAACATGCTTAATAAAGCTTGTTCACTGTAGAACTAAACTAAAAGGCGCTCATTCTCCACTGACCCGTAATGTGAATGAAAGGAGTAAAAGGCTTGAGTAAGGCTTTTAGCGCCTTCCATTCACGCCATGGCTCATTTTATATCATTTGTAAGCGCAGAGGAGGGGCGGAACGAAACTTGTGCTTCTGCCACTTCCTTCTCCTCCGCCATACAAATGATCCGACATTTGAGAAGGCATTGATGTTAATTATGGCGCAAATGCTGGCAATTGAATTGGGGTCCACAACATTATGCACCAGCATAAAGCAGGAGGACTCCATAGGGATCCATCATAGCAGACAGCATGTACAATTAAAATTAGACCCTGTCGGGGAGGGTTTCATTGTAATTGCGAGCGCTGCATATCATGCAAACATGACAAGTGGGGATCACAATGAAAAGTAAATGCTACCTGGCATGTGAGCATGCCAAGCAGCATTTATTCACTGTGCACAGCAGAGTGCAAAAGTGCAGGGCATAAGACGGATTAAACATTCACTGTGCAAATTATGAAAATGTGGTGACTGTGAGCTGTTTACGATATAGTGCAAATGTAGCGTTCTCCACTGTCAAATTATGAATTTTTATAACATAAGCTCCAAAGTGCTGTTTACCGCTAAAATGAGTGTCAACAAATGGTGTATAGCTGTCGAAATATGATTGTGTCCACTTAGTCTGAAAATCGTGGGCAGGTGAATAATTCTCAGTTTTTTTTAAACGAATCAGACCCGTTTTAGATGATTGTTGGGTTCCTATGACACCTAGACACACAAGTAATAATAGTGATTGGTATTTGAATAACATTTCCATCTTTTCTTTAAAGCTGTGACAGTCTATATATTCATCCATATGTCAGCAGAAATGGTCCTCTGTCCTGTGTGGCATCCCTACATATGGTGTACCCATATCAAAACTTTCTATATCAAGGAGGTAAAACAATGTTGACGATATGGAGAGTTCATTGTATTCTCATTTATTTTCCCAAAAAGGCATAATATATTTCTCCGATTTTCTGTTATGTTGGTTATGTAATAACCCCGTACTCATCAATTCTTCTTTAACATACTTCAACTGTTTATGGAAACATCTGAGATCAGGACACCTTTGATTAATTGGAACAGTGGATGATTTAGATATGGGTTGTAGATATGGGTTATAAAATGGTTAGGTATTTTGGGTCTGCTTGTGTTTTTCTCAGTAATGGAAAAAGTTAGGTATTTTAATTTAATTTGGAACTATTAAATTCCGGATTGCGTCGGGTCAAAATACTGAGAATAAAATACCAAATTTGAGGAATTCAGCTTGTGAAGGCTACACCTGTGGGATCAGTCTTTCCTCCCAGCCTGATCTGTGTTAGTGGGAGCCCCCACAATCCCCCTCCACTTTGTGGCCCTTCCCCACCCTCAAAGCCCCTTTCCCTCCACTAACCTACTGCAGCCCCAATCCAGGACTATTGACGGTCTCAAAACCACGAGCCCAGAAGTCCAACGTACATGGCGTTCTTTGGTACATGAGCTTTTTTTCGTCTGGCTTTGAGCGTCACGAAATACAGACATTGAATGTACATTATTCAATGAAACATTAAGGATGCGCGCAACCTTTGTTTTATCAGAGTTGGTGTTGCTATTTCAGTCATCAATTTTGTGGTCAGGCATCTGCTGGTGAACATGACTTTTTACTAGAAGCCACCAATTTTCCATATTGCTCACATGAGTGGGTGTTAAATTTGTGTCCAGAGGATGTGCTGCAAAGGCTGGGAATGTGTTTTCGGTTTGAACCCTGCAGTTTTCATTATTATACTTCTCCAGCAAAATATCTTGATGTTTTTTTTCTATTTTTTTTAAATGAAAATGGAGTTTTATAATCACACTTTAATTGTGAGGTTGTGATTTTTTTTTGTTAGGGCCAAGGAGGATTCAGTGCTCATTTATCAGTTCATGTAACATTTATTTGCAGTGCAGTACAATTTTGGAGCTGTGCTTAATAATGTTATTTCTGATCGCCTAAAGTGATTTTTATGTTTGTTTTACAAAGAATATTAGTGTGTTTCTATCTGCTGGGTTGTAAGGAGCTTGCCATGTTCTTTTTAAGGACATGTTTTCTGATGTATCATTTCTGTTGAGGGGTAAACCATTTAATTTGTGTTTTACTCTTCACCTTCCCTAATATTTTTATAGACATCACTCGATCTAAAGTTCTCTGTAAATTCTGATAGAGGTAGCTCAACATCGTTATCTAGACTGTGTGTCTGGGGGGTATCACCATACTTCTGTGACATGAAACTGATACCAATTGTGATTTATAAGCACATATGATGGGTGAGCACCATACAAATTCATCACAACACAATTGTAACCCTTTCATAAACTCGGAAAAAGTGATCTAGATATATATCTATACAGTGATTCATATGATGAAAGGTTGTTTATTTTCAAAGAAATATAAGTTGCAAGACCTCCCTAATCATTCATAATTGCCTAGATTATTTCTAAGGCCTGCTAAATTCCATGATAACAGTCTTTGTTCCTTGACAGTATTTCTTACATTGCACAAGAACGGGACTTTTGCCCATTTCTTTCCACACACCATGTACTACTTCCGTTACCTTTGTTATACAATAACTGAGTAGGATAATTCCTCCTTTCAGCAATCTTGTCTACATTTGTGTCTGCTAATGTGGGATCACTCTCTGTTATGCGTCCACCCATATATTCTGTCAGTGATTAATTAATAACAAACTTAAAATGCCATTTGAATTTTTGCAGAGGAAGGTTCATAACAAACCAATCTGAATTTAGTTGTCTGAGCTATTTAGATAGGTGAGGCGGAAGCATGCCTGGGGTTGCTTGTGCATTCATGCAGAAGGGATGTGACCCAGCAGTTTGGCTCAATGCGCCTTTTGGGATGGTATGCAGCCTAATTTGCGAAGGCTCATGCCCGCATCCAAAAGTCTCTAAAACCTACCTCAGATAAGAACCAAAAACATCATGTAACAATTCTCCTCTCTTTCCCCTTGCAACTAGTCAATGGGGGTCATTCCGAGTAGGGCGGTAAAGGTTAACGGTCACCGGTAACGAGACCGGTGCCGTTAAACCCTTACCGCCCTATTCCGAGTTCCCTTTGCGGGTTGGTACTTAACGCCTGCTTTTTGCAGGCGTTAAAAAACCACCCCGCAAAGGGACCTAGGAGCTAATTACGGCACCGTAATTTACGGTGCCGTAATTAGTGCCTTCCCCATTCCCATTGAACCCTATGGGGCAAAAATGGGAATGGGGAAGGGCCCATGGTGAATGGGGAATTACCGACCCCGCCAACCTTGGAATGGGGCGGTAATTCCGCCATTCACCATGGCGGAGTCGGAAGAATAACGGTGTCAACCAAGGCGCTAATAGCGCCTTGGTTAACGCCAGGGCCGGAATGAGGCCCAATGTCTTGCTATATCAAGGCACCTTCCCAAGCATCTTAAAAACATGATTAATCTGCTTACTCTTCAAAAAACACACAGTAGACCCAGATGATCATGCTAATAATCGGACATTCTCAAGCCATCTGTTCATTAGCCATTCATTAGTAAAATCATTGAGAAGGTAGCTGCCAGCCACTTAATTGATTAATCACCACAGGCTGCTGGGTGACTACTAGTCTGGATTTATATCCATATGTATTTGTATTTATTTATTGGGTATTAAATAAATACTAATACATATGGATCTAAATCCAGATTAGTAGTCACCCAGCAGACAATGTTGATATGCAGCATGAATACTGACACCATGCAGGTCATAGATGATGCTCTCCAAATCATGGACAAAGGTGACTCCTGTCTCTTGATCCTTCTTCATCTCTCTGCTGTATTTGACATGGTCGACTACTTCACACTTACAAGCTTACTTGCACCGAGAATGAGGTTTGCAGGTACAGTACTCAACGTTTCGGCTCCTACTTCTCAGACAGCTACCAAGCAGTCCAGATGGTTAAATTCAGATCCAAAATGTCCTGGCCATCTGCATACTCTCACTTCTCAATGACACACATATATCACTACTGTAATATTCCAATGATACTCAGTTATAACTCAAAGTGAAGTGTACGAAAGACATTTCACACCTCAGGAAAATGCCTCAACTAGATCCAAGATTGGATATCAAGCACCAGCCTGAAATTCAATCTCACTAAAATGAAATTCATCCTATTAGGACATCTAAGCAGGATTCAATTCAAGGGTGATTGAATTGCATGCACCTTGCTGTATTTGCACCTCAAATAATCCATTGCCAAATTGCTTGCGTTTGTTATTGACAGCAACCTCTTATTACAGCAACATATCACCAAAACCAACTGTTATTAACTAGCACTCCTGCTGAAGATAACATATTGCTGCCACATGAGGATTTCAGAACCACAGCCCAGGCCCTCATAATCTCACACCTCAATGGAGGTAATTCACGCCTTACCATTACCCCAGATACACACCTGAACCCCTTAACTTGTTTCAACATACTGCAGAATGCCTCAAAATGAGCTAAAATGTGTTACCACATTTCCCCCATTCTAAGCAAATTACACTGGCTACCAATCCCAGCCCAGATACTTTTTAAAACTGTGTGCATCACAAAGGCAACAGTTGTCTGAACACCAGCCTACCGCAAACACAAACCCAAACCACCTGCTATAGAGTAGCAATGCTGCAGAAGATAAAGGCTTTCTTCTTATATGAGGAATTCAGAATCACAGTCCAGGCCCTCATAATTACACACTTTGATGGAAGGAGTGCCTTCCTGACCATTATCCCAGCTACACACTTGATCCTCTTTAGGGCCATTCAACACACTGCAGCATACCACATAATGGGAATTAAGAAATGTTACCACATCAACCCCATCCTAAGACAATTACACTGCCTGCCCTTGTCATCTAGGATACTCTTTAAGACTTTGAGCATCATATATGGCAACTGCTGGCTGAACAACTGCCTACCTAACTACGAAATTCACAGGCTTGTGTGGTACACATGCAACAAGGAGTCAGAACATTGCAAGGCCTGAGAGTGAAATGGCACACAATGAGAAAAGAAAATCAGGAAACAGGCCTTTTCCTTGCTTTGCCCCAGCCCATTAGAACGCCTTCCCTGTCACAATCAGGACCGTTTTGTTGGGGGGAGATCTCTCACCGTGGTTTGCTAGAAGTCTGGGGTCCACTTGACTCTCAGGGGCCCCAGCACCTTTCCTCAGAATAGACAGAGGACTCAATCAACGGAGAAGTTAGAACTGTGGTTTATTGCAAATAAAATCAACAGGGATCAATACAAGACATTGACAATTTTCCCGTACATCTCATCTCCCCATGGTGTGCGGTACAGTTTTGTACAAGGATGTCATGAACACCTGGGACCTTCCCCAAAAAACCTATCATCATAGATAATTGAGTATCGAGAGTACTATTACCTATAGGAGAACCCTATAGAGGTTATTCTACTGGTCCTTGCATGCCAGGTGGCTAGCTGTCCTGTCCCCAAGAAACTATCTATTACATTGTTGCAGAGTAATGGGCTTACCATTGGTTCATACCATTTTCCATCCACTCCTGCCTTTGCAAGCTGTGATTGGTCAGATCTGATCTCCCCAGGCCTGGGACTTGATTAGGTTCTCAGCCCTCTGTGCACCACTTCAAGGTGATGTGAACGATTATGTGTCTGCATTGTAACTTGTGTGTACCACCTTTGCCGATGCGTGTGCGCTCCTTACGTTGCAACACTTGATGCTGTCTGCATCTGGCTTACTGGGATCAGCTCTGCTTTCCTATCACAGGTGACTGTCAATTTTCTCGTTTGGCTGTATCACGTGTTTAGGGACCACAAAATTGAGCTCTTCAGCTTGCTTTTATGAGGATTTATTCTGTTTCTCTGGAGCTGGTCCTCTTGTCATACAGAGATTGGAATGTTGAACCCACAGGGGTCCTTAAATCAGTAACAAGTGTTTCATGGATAGGATGCAGAATAATTCTTGCACAAATAATAAGACAGACTCAGGAAATTTGGCAAAAAGTCTCTTCCGACTGTTTTATTATCAATTGTCTAAAACAGGGAGTTACAACGGACATCTACGGACGTTCACTCAAGCTCTCAAATATTTTGCATAAAAAACACATTTACATACTAAAACATCATCATGCCTTACGTCATACTATGTGGCAAACAAGAAAAACCTATGGGGGGTTGTGATACGTTCAAAGGGAACATCTTAGTATACTTTCTCTGTAAGGAAGCGATGTGATTGGGTCTCTATAGTCAGGTGGACAACCTATAACCACCCCTAGTGCAAGTCATCTTCAACAGTTATTAATTACATGGCATATCATTGGCTCTCCAAATATAAGGCCCTTCTTTATATGGCCCTCTATAATTGGTTGTCAAGCTTGTACCCGTCTGGAACTTTTGGCTCACTGGCAGCACGTAAGCTAGTACCCAAGGTGCCAGTGGGTGGATTTTTGACAGTGTCTCCCCACCCAAATAACACATCTCTCATCGCTCATGCCTTTTGCCATTCTGATTGTCTTTGAACTTGGCCTTGCAAAGTATCCTTGCTCCTGGGAATAAAAGGGAGTACAGGCACACACTATCTCAAGTCTAGAGCAGCATGCCCACCTTCCCTTTCCATCCTTGGCTCACATGACAGGAGACCGTATTTCAGCCTGTTTCGAGCATTTAATTGTTTTCTATTAATAAACCTGGCACTCATGGCGTTCTTTCTTTGCACCGTAACACACAACCATTCCATGTCTCAAGGTTGCTATTCTTTATAGGAAGATAACCAGTTCTTGGCTACTTCATCCTTTGACACCAGGCCAGACAGCTCTTCCAGGCCTTTCCATGCTCTAAGCTTTATGTTGCGTTGACACAGCTTTCTGATCCTTCGTTCTCCGTGGGTCTGAGATTACTAAATATGTGACACTGATGTCCAGCTTCTATATAATGGTGGCACCGCCTGCAGTCTATTCACTATGTATAGCTAGCCTTTAAGATCACTTAGTCTACTTGCGTTGCTGCATCTGCACAGTCATAAAACAGCTAGCATGTTCTGCAGTGCTCTTCACATGTGCAATCTTTATTCCGCATATGAAAGTTTACTTGATTTTTTATTTCATCATTAGATTCCATACGGTCCATGCATCTCCTTCTTTAGCCACTCTTCTCAGTGTGCCACGCTCGCTTCTAATGACGTCACCAACTTCTCCTTCGCTCATCTTCATATTCCTTCAGGGACCTGTCATCTTTATGGGGATACATCATATAGGGTCTCAATGGATCCTATTCTCGAAGGCTCTTCTTGGAATAGGCACCATCACTGGTATCCTGCATGTCGTGATTTCTGGCTTCAAGCATATAGGAAGGATGGGGACGGGACTACCTGCATAGGCATTCCACTGCTCCTCTACAATGTGTCCGCGTAGATCTGACCTTGGCTGTGAGCATGCTTTGCGATCTGTGCCGTCTGTATCAGCTCTGCTCATCACAGGCTCTGTGGCTTTTGGTCCTACTGTAATTTTCCTTAGACATATAATAGGAATTGTACATGTTCATGTTACTCTAAGTACTCTATACGTTAGTCACACAGGGTCCTATCATGTTCCATATCTATCCCTGTAGTCCCATAGGGTCGTTTGCGTTAAGCATCTGCAAGCTTGCTCAGGATCTCTTGTGCCTTGTGATTCTGTATTACTGCATTTGGCTAACACAAAAATAATAAAAGCATTGGCAGTATGTATATGTATCTGTCCTCTAACTATAGAACTGGGTAAGAATGTTATTCATGTATAGAAATGTGTGTTTGTGTGAGGCGGTGCAGGACTGCAAATGTACTTCATGTCTAATGCTGCTATGTTGTGGTGTCACTAATGACATCAGCATTGTGGCTTCTTGGTGCTTAATCAAGACTGTCCATAAGGGTATTTCCATCCACGATCTCAATTTCTTCTAATATACCTGTGAAGATGTGTACAGAATTCGGTCTGCATGGCTGGTTGAGAGGATAACTTTATGTGTACTTGTCAATCACTGGTGCACTCAGGATTCGTCCAAAATAAGATGTGTGGCTGCAAGCGTTTTTGACACTTCATCTCGACATGAATCTGGGGGTGATGAAGGGCATTCTCGTTACCCACTCTTCAGTTTCATTACTTTTGCAGTTCGGGAAAGAGCTCAAGATCCTCCTCTTCAGGGATTATATAGGGGTTACTTAGGACCTGCTATTCCTAGGCATACACCACACCTAGAGTACGGGATATCAAAACTACTGTAACCTGTCACCTCCCATTTCACTGAAATCTTATAACCTCAAATTACTTGAACAGTGCTCCATTGCTTCCTATATAGGTTTGTACTAATACAATTACAAGAGTGTTATTTCACACAATAAAGAACCATTTTATTGTCAACAACAGTTGTTTCTGCTTTAGTAGAATATCATGATGCTTATGCACAAAATTAGACTTTGAGGTTTTGTTAGAGTCTTAGACCTGCTCAACTTATGCTGGCGGGCAGAGCGGCACCCGCGAGCACAGCATGTCTGATGCACCGGCACCATGCATAACGGTGCCGGTGCATCCGGCTTCCCCATTCCCATTGAGCCCTATGGGGAAGAATGTTTCCCAGCGCCCAGGAATGGGCACATGCTAGGTCTGGCAAGGCCATAATGACCCTGTCATTGCCCATTTCTGGGTGCCGAAAAAAAATAAAATCCAAGAAGCAGCCGTTCCTGTGTTACAGGCACAGCTACCGCCAGCCTCGTAATGAGGCCCATTGTAAACATGTGATCTTTAATCATCATAAAAATACAACAATGCTACACAATGTTACATGACTTATGTTGTGTACGTGTCTCTGAATGTTTAGGATTTGTGGCATGATAACACAAACATCTACTTGCATTCACTTTGTGAACTACACTCCTGTCCCTGTAACACTGAATAACGCCCCAAAAATGTTTCAGTAGTTTGAAGAAATACACTAACTCCACTGGAAAAGCGTGTTGATCCTTTGGGAATCCACATGTGCCATTGGTTGGTGGTTCATCAATGTTGATGAAGTTGTTCAGATAAATAATAGGGTGCATGTCTCATTGTCTGGTGGTGGGGCCACAGATGCTGCAGGTAGGGTCGCTCTGACTCCCTTCTGTGGCGCCACCGTAGGTGGTCACTTTGTATTGCCTTGCTTTAGAGCCAGCCATAATATCCCTCCTGGTTGCCCATTATCAACACATGTCCAGAGAAATATGTGCACTCTTTGCTTTCTAAAATAAAATACACATGAGCAAGAACGTCTGGTGAAGGCTGAGGGTCAAGGCCTCTCACACTCTCTGCAGCTCTGCTGCGAGAGCCTCTGACAGGATCTGAAGGAACCGCTGTGAAGAACTCCTCCGGGGCACTGGAGTGCACCCTTGTTCAGTCCTCATCGACCGTGCACCACGAGGCATTGCCGAAAGCCAAAATGGCTGATCCCATTGCCAGGGCAACCAACAGCAACACAACTCCAGACCGGACCATCACCGTCGTTGTCGCCGCCCTCATTGGCCTCCCAGGTCTGCCTGTTCCTCCTCCACAGCCTTAAAGGGATAGGAGGGTGACCGGCAGGTGAAGCCGTCTGGTGAAGGCCGAGGGTCAAGGCTTCTCACCCTACCTGCAGCTCTCCGCTGCTCGACGCTGAAGCCCACCCAGCAGTTCAAGGTAATGGTAATGCTGCAATCTCAAGCACCATCCGATTCCAAACCTATGCCGACTCGGCGGTCCAGGCCGATACCCTTACATATTTATTTTGGCCATATTAGCAATTAGAAAGACGCAATTCCGTGCGTGCACCTTCCCTGCCCCTTTCATCACCCACTATCCGCCTCCCTACCAAAGAAATGCACGAATGGGAGCGAGGTGTGCACACCCGTGAAAGTATCAACACGGCCCTACTACCTACAGACCAGGTTTTCTGAAAAATGCTGCACCGCCTATATCCCATGGGTCTCTGGTACAGGTACTGCTGTCGGGCTCCTTCTCTACCCTTCCAGAGCCATTACCAGTTCCCATCACTACTACGAGTGGCTATGCTACCACTTCCTCCCATCCAGTCCTGAGATGCTTGCTACTGCTCCATCCAACACGACACTAACTGCCTACAGCTGGCTACCTCAGCAGCGAGCTCGTCAACACTAACGTTGCCCGACTCCACCTTGATAAGCTCAGATCCCCCTACCCACTCCGATATAGAAGCACATCTGCCATCATCTGCATTGAATGGCTCATGGTATTCCCCATTGGCACTACCGGATGCCAATAATACTTGTATCACGCCAAATAATGACTATCTCGCATTGTGTATAGTGAATACTGTTATTCCCATGTCAAGTACTGCCAAACCTGATGTGCCTGTGCCAGCTAGTGTTAACTTGGATATGCATTTGCCTAATATTGCCTTTGATGGCTCCCCTGGCCCAGCTGCTGTTAACCATGATTTGTATGCGCCATATACTACCAATGATGATTCACCTGTGCCAGCTGCTGTTAACCCTGACTTGTACCTCACTAATGCTGTCATTGTGGGTTCCCTTGTGCCAGATATCAACAGCTTGGAACTGCATTTGCCCAATATTGCCTATGGTGGCTCCCCTGGGACAGCTGCTGTTAACCTTGACATGCATTCGCCTAATATTGCCAATGTGGGTTCCCCTGTGCTAGCTGCTGTTAACCCTGACTTGCACCTCACTAATACTGCCATTGTGGGTTTCCTTGTGCCAGATATTGACTACTTGGAACTGCATTATCCCAATATTGCCTATCAAGGTTCCCCTGTTCCAGCTGCTTTTAACTGTGATTTGCATGTGACTAATATTGCCTATGAGGGTTCCCCTGTGCCAGCTGCTGTTAACCATGATTTACATTTGACGAATATTGCCTATGATGGTTCCCCTATGCTGTTAACCTTGATTTGCATTTGCCTAATATTGCCAATGATGGTTCTCCTATGACAGCTGCTATTGACCTTCAGGATCCCATGAATGCCACACCAACTACAATCACTAACCGTAGGCCCTCACCTAATACCCTCCCTTAAGTGTGCCCTTATCATTGCCTGTTCCATCCCAGACCATGCCTTGGACGTTCATGACCTCATCATCAGTGGTAACATTGACCTACTGATACTTAGTGAAACTTAGTTGAACTAAGCATCTGTCCCAGCCCTTGCCCTCGCCGTCCTAGAAGGCTACACTATTTTTAGGCAAGACCGTACCCTCCAGAGAGGTGGAAGGGTAACTCTTATTGCCAAAGAGGCTATCTCGATCAGAAGGGTGGAAGTGAAACTTGGCTGTAATTATGACTATCTTCTTCTGAAAGTTAACCCCTGCCCTAACTGTACCATTGCCCTCCACATCATCAATCGACCACCAGGGTTTGAACAAGTATTTTGAGATTTTAGCGGTCAGGATTTAAGCACTGAGTCAGGAAAAATGCTGTTTGTGGACAAATTTGTATGTGGATTGGTGCCTGATATCCAATCACAAATTATGACTTCTGAAAGCGCCTTGCAAGCTAAATCACAGTCCGAAGTATTGCATATGTCTCAATATTCCAAAAATAGGCTCAATAATGAAAAAGAGAGGATAGAAAAGAAAAAGGGAGACTTGAAAACTAAAGTATTATTGCAACAGATAGTTCGAGGAACCAGAGGTGGGAGGACACAGTTTTAAGGTCAGTTTGCTCCACAGAGTAATGCGCAGATGGGTCCTGTACACATTAACCAATGTGCTTATTGTAGACAAGAAGGTCATTGGCGAGCACAATGCCCGATCCTTCAGCAGAGATCGAATAACACATATGGTACCATGGGTAGACCGTCCAGCGGCCGCCCTGGGGTAGGGGGTCCTGGTAGAAGTCAGTTCGCTCAGAATTCACATTCTCCCAAGATAGTCAGCGACATAGTGTTGATAGTAGGAATATTTTTGATAATCCTTCGACTGCCTATCTTTCTGAGGATCTCGCATTTGATGATATATTGTTCTGTTAGGACAGCCCGAAGCAGAGTCTGGAACCGGTGCCTATTCCCGTTGATCAGAAAAGGCCCTACATAGAAATCAAGTTGGGGAATAGGAAGCATCTGTTTTTTATAGATACTGGAGCACAGAAGTGTTCCATAGATCATTCATAGGTTCCAGATATTTCACTGTCAGGGCAGAATAAAATTTATGTAGGGTTTTTTGGCACGCCAGTGGTTAGTCCGGTTTCTCAGCTGGTAACGATTTCACTGGGGCATTCACAGATCAATGTCCATTTCTTTTGATGACAAATTGTGGCTAGAATGTGTTGGGGTTGAATCTGTTGAAGGAATTAAATGCAGTAATTCATTGTTCTCCGGATGGAGTACATTTGACAATTTCACCTCAGCAATTTTCTGCTTCACAATTTCTGACTAGGCCTTTACCAACTGAATTGGATAAAGTTATGTCATGTTTATGGGCAGTTGACGATAATGATGTTGGCATTTTACAAATTGAACCTGTTAAAATTGTCTTGAAACCAGGTGTTAAGTTGCCAAGTATTCCACAATATAAGATTTCAGTTGACGGTGAGCAAGCTTTAAAAAGTATAGTCTCTGATTTTGTACATCGAGGAGTGAATGAGGAAATTTCAGGAAGGTTGTGCAATAGTCTGATTTTACCGGTGTATAAGAAAGGGGATAATGCGATTCCTTTCCATTTCATTATTGATTTAACATGCTATCAATAAGATTGTTGCTCCACAATTTCCAATTTTGCCTGATGTAACTACAATATTAACGATGATTCCAGCTTCTGCTACTCGTTTCAGTGTTGTGGATCTTAAGAATGTCTTCTTTAGCATGCGTGTACACATTGCCAGTAGATACTTGTTCACGTTCACCCTAGGGAGACGCTCATTTACATTCACTCGTGTGCCACAAGGATACACTGAGAGTCAGAGTATTTACAGTAGAGCTTTGAAGGAGCAGCTTGAAACACTTGAGTTGCCTTCCACTTGTACATTGTTACAGTATGTTGACAATCTTCTTTTAGCTGCAGACTCAGAAGTTGCTTGCAAAGAGGGCACCGTGTTTCTGCTTATCCACCTAGCAAAGCATGGGCATAAGGCTTCATTGAAGAAGTTTCAATATTGTCGATAGGAGGTCGCCTATTTAGGCTATCTCCTGTCAAAGGGGGGAAGAAGACTGGCACCTGAACGGTGTCTGATCCAAATACAAAAAAAGAGGTCCGAGCCTTGATAGGCATGGCTTCATACTGTAGACAGTGGATCTCTAACTTCTCATTAATGATAAAACCAATGTTGGCTTTGAAAAAGAAGGGCATTTCTTTGCCATTACAATGGAACTTGGATTGCCAGAAAGCTTTTGATCTGCTCAAGGATGCGTTGTATTCAGCACCGTTTTTGGGCACACCAAATTATGACAAGGTCTTTGTTTTATATGTGCATGAATGTGATGGATGTGTTTTGGCTGTGTTAACGCAGGAACATGGGGGAAGAATATACCGTGTGGTTATTTTTCCTCCACGCTCAATCCTGTTGCATTTGCTTTGCCGAGATGTCTGAGAGCTGTTGCTGCATCCTTAAAACAAAGTGAGAGCATGGTATTAGGTCACTCTAACCATAACGTTACCCCACTCTGTAGACGTTCTATTGAACAGAATGTAAACGTAACATCTTACATCAGCATAATTAACAAGATACGAGCTGACTCTATTTGCACCGCATATCCAAATTAAGAGATGTTGCATATCAAATCTGGCCGAACTATTGCCTCTTCCGCAAGACATTGCTTGCAGTGACAAGCAATGTCTGCCTCTATACCACAGAGCAAGAAACCAAAGGCAGAATCGATTTAAAAGACACACCATTGGGGAGCTGTTTTGCGATGGCTCCTGCTTCAAACTCCCGGATGGTACATCCACTGCTGCTTATGCCATCACTACATTAAGCACTATTGTGGAAACCAAAGGAATTTCGCATAACTCCATGCTGGCCGCAAAGATTATTGCATTGACTCGAGCTTGTGAACTTTCCAAAGGACTTAGAGTGAATATATTTACAGATAGTCAGTATGCCTTTGTGGTGGTTCACAACTTCGGTATATTATGGGCAGAGAGAGGTTTTTTGACCTCACATGGAACTAAGATTCAACATGGTGCTTTGATAGTTCGGCTACTCTCAACACTTGTGCTTCCTACTCAACTAGCAATAATGAAGCGCGCCGCACACCAGAAAGTAACAGATGATGTGGGGAGAGGAAACGCTTTTGCTGACAGGATAACCAAACAGACTGCCACCAATTTGTATTCTGAAATGTGTGTAACAAAATAAACCACTAATATTTGTATAATAGATGAAGGAATTGATTCTATAAAAAACATTCAAGCTGATGCCACTCCAGAAGAGCTTAAGCAATGGGCTGAGGGTTTAGCAAGCTTGGATGGTGAAGGTTGTTGGATAGACAATGTCAAGAAAAGATGGATGATACCCAATGCTAATGTCACTGCTATGGTTACGATGGCTCATGGTCCAACTCATATATGTGCTAGAAAAATATGTAAACTGCTAGAACCTGTCTGGGTAAATGTAAACATCTCAAAGAATGCTGAGTGTTTGGTCCAAAATTGCCTTGTATGCTTAAGCATAATGTGGGAAAGGGTACATTGACACCGAGGCGTAGTTTTGGTCCCCCCTCTGTGCCCTTTGATGTAATACATTTCGACTTCATCGAAATGGAGCGCTGCCAAAATTACAAATACGTTCTGGTAGTCATTTGTGACTTAAGCAAATAGGTTGAAGCATTCCGTAAAAGATGCCACAGCAATAACGACGGCGAAAACCATGCTTAAGGAATATTTTCCTAGGTTTGGGTTGCCGAGGGTCATTTGGTCAGATAATGGTCCCCATTTTATCGCTGCTGTTATCTTGCAAATATGTGTGGGATTACAGATCGATAAATGGTTCCATTCCACCAGACACACTCAGAGTGCCGGACTTGTAGAACACCATAATGGTATATTAAAGAATAAGATGGCGAAGATTTGCACCAGTAGCAATTTGAAATGGCCAGATGCCTTGCCGATAGCTCTATTGTCTATGCGGACAACCCCACAAAAAAAACTGGGCTCTCCCCCTATTAGATAGTGATGGGGAGGCCAGCCAATATTTGGAACATGCCCAAGCCCAAGCGAATGAAAGACGTGGAGTATTTGCTCCTTTATGAATACTGTGACCAGTTAACTCAGACTTGTATTTGATTTATGAACAGGTGCGAGAAGCCCTCCCAGTAAAATACGAGGGTCCAGTTCATCGACTTGGACCCGCCAAGCTTTTTGAAAGAGCATCCTGTCTCGCAACGCATTGGAGAGGACCATTCCAAGTCCTGTTGGCCACACAGAACGATGTACGAGTAGACGGAAAGAAACATTGGATACACGTGATGCACGTTAAGAAGATACCTTTTCCTCAGCCGCACGACGAAGCAGAAGAGAAAGAAATTGTTCACTTTGTTCCTCATCGCAAGCCCATTCTGACTGACACCAAGGGTGTCCAGTAAACCCTTCCTGAGCCAGTGGGGCCTGGGGAGATTGCTGCTTAGCCTTTGAATTCTTCTTCCGATCTTTCTGCATCATTGAGCAATCTTGCTTCTCTTTCACCACTTCCATCAGGAAGTGACAACACTTTGATCGCAGTTCACACCATACCTGGAGCCTTGATGTACGATCTGCGTCTGCGGCGCTATACTTACAGCATAGCATCGGCTGTGCCCACAAGAAACCACCATTGAGCTAATCCTTTGTCACGCTCTCACTGAAACGGAAATAAGTGGCAGGGACCGGTAAAGTTACGTTCAAGCAAGATAGGCCACATGGTCAGGGGCAACCGACGGATGAATTAAAAGAGCCTGACGGAGAGGCTTCTAAACGGACTCTGAGAAACAATGCCCTTTTCTAACTCTACTCATACGGAGCAAGCTATTGGTCTTGTGGCTGAAAAATAATTTTATCATCAAAGGTCATGGTCCTTCAGGACTCATTGTTTTCTTGTTACAATGTTAATCGGTCTGACAGCTGTATTTTCACTTGGGTTTTGGTATTTAGAAGGGGTGTGTCCATTTGAGACTTTGTTACCTACTGAAATTGTTCCCACTATGTCCTCCCTTTCGTGCATCTGCACACTCTACCTCCTAGGGATTCCCAACACAGAGTTATCACAATAACACTCTCCTATTAATCATGAATGCCACCCATGTGATTCTAAATAGAACAAATTGCTGGGTGTGTTCACATTTGCCACAGCACGAGGAAAAAGGGCTGGGCTGGTATATTCATCCTCTTCCTTTGACTACTGCATGCTACACCTCACTGAGGGCACTATTCTTTGGTCGTTGGAATGACAGTATATTTGGGAAATTCAATGGGACTAATTTGAACGAATTCGAAAAATGAGTCCCAACACCTTTGGGATGTTCCATTTTTGTGAATAGGAGCAAACTCAATGTTGCTTCTGTTAGGCTTTCCGATAAACTTTCTAGACCTTTCCAATCGCTAATTTCTTTCAAGATGGCTCCCGTAGGCAACCGGGATGCCATGCCTCCTTCCTACACTATCAATCATAGCCCCAACTCTGTTTCCTTCTGTATGGCCGGTAAGATAGCTATAGCCGGTAAGATAACTATGGCCAGTAAGATAGCTCAGTGGGTTGAGTGCTCGCTGCTGCGATCTGAGCCTGATCTGCAGGTTGCAGGTTTGAATCCCAGCAAGGCCAACACTTCCGAGTTTGATAAATGAGTACCAATTTCAGTTGGGCAATATTGTATGTAAATATGTGCTCTGTAAAGCGCTTTGGATTAAGGCGCTATATAAATAACACATCATTATCATTAACATCATTATACAAAGGGATGGTTCTCAGCCGATGGATACATTCGAGGGTTGTACCAACATTGCAAACCTAACTAGTGATGACATACCTTTGTATGTAGGTGATCTTGTTTATTTTGTCTGTGGCAATGAAGCTTATCCTTGGCTACCTACAGATTGGCAGGGTACTTGTTGCTTGGGTATCTTGTTACCAGGGGTATATGTGGCTAGCACCTCTGAGGTCACTAGAGCTCATCCAAGGCAGAACAAGAATGGTTATACTCCTTTACAGGTTATGGGTGATGTAGCAAAATCCTTTGTACTATTTTGGGGACAGATAATGAACTCTGAGGATATTAGGAGACTAGCAAGAGTATTGGAGAAAACCATCAACAGAACCACCAATATACTATACAACATAAAGCTGGAACAAAAAGCAATCAGATTAGTGGCCCGTCATCCTAGCTGAGCGCGGTTGGGTATGTAAATTGGTGGGATCTTCTTGCTGTGTTTTTGTACCTGACTCCTCCCCTACTATATTCAAGGCAATACAAGATCTGCATACCTTGAGTACAGAAGTACATGTCCCTGAGGGAAGCTGGGATCTTAGTGCTTGGTTTTGGGACTTACTACGTTCATGGGGCTGGAAGCTGTTTTCAGTCTTAGTGATAGTTCTTGGTGTTCTATTGTTCTTTTGTTGTTGTGTACAGTGTCTTCCTGCCATGTGTTCAATGTTAGGAGAATGTTGTGCACAAACTATAGCTACATTAGGAGTAAAGGTACATGCACCCAAGGAAACTACTAACACTTTTGTAATGAAAGATATCACTAACAAGGAATTCATGGCGATTGATATTTCTGAAGAATGTGATTCAGGATGTATGGACATTGGAGTGTGGGGTTTTGAGTAAAGCGAATGTTTGAGTAATGCTCTTGGCTTAGGCCAAAAGGAGGGTTTGTTAAACCGTATTCGCATATTACTGCCTTGTTATGGATATTGGCCTAAGCCCTTTCGCGTTACACAGAAAATCGCATCTGAAATGTTCCGCTTTTCGATCGATTACGCTGCCATTTTAAGAATCGTCTGCCATTTTGATTTCAACTCTTGTTGTTTCTAAAATGGTGGACTGTGTTTTCAACTTGCAGCCGAGCCGAACGACCTTTGAGTTCTGTTAATTTTTATGCTGACCGAGCGCAGACTGTTTGACCAATGTATAGCAACCTTGTGACTCAAATGAACTGCTATTCAATTGTTGTCTGCGCTCACAAGCCTCATCCTCATATAAACAATCAGACAATGGAAAACAAACTCAGATCGGGTGATCTGGCTGAACTGCATTGTAGTGATTCTTGGAACAAGGATTACCGTGGATCAGAGAACCAACAACCATCATTGTAACTTCATGGACATGCAAACATGTTTAATCCCTTGTACAATATTGTAATATTTGTCATATGAACTGGGCACGAACTCTAGCCAGTAACTTATTAGCTTGGAGAGAGGCTGGACAATGTTTTAAAAATTGTATAATTATGTCGGTGTTTAGATGCCCAGCCATCTCACCCCTGACTGTGTCTGCTGGTACATACTGCGAGGTGTTGGGAGCCAGATAGCTATCTATTTTGCTTTGATACTGTACAGTAATAAAAGATACTTGTATCTAGTCAACCCGTGATTGACGTATTTCATTTGTGGTACTAAGCCTCGTTATTTCTTTGGTCTTTCAGGATCACCTAGTTTCTCCAGGAAAGGGTTATGAAAGTCTTCTCTGTCTCAGCATGTGTCTACCCAAGTTACGTAAAATGCAGAGTACCACAGGGCTCCTGCATCTAGCCTACCCTATATTCCCTATTTGTGAGGCCACTGATCAACATTCTGGACGCGCTGGGCATCTCCTACAGTAATTATGCTGATGGCACGCATGTGCTTATCCTAATTACTTTTGATTACAAATCTGACATGAACACACTCAATTCCATATACTCAACTATCCAAGCCTGTGTGGAGGAACACTGGTTGTGCCTTAATGGTGAGAAAATCGAACATCTGCTGATTGGATCACCTGCTAGCCTTAGAAAATTGGAAAAACAATACCAGCTCCTTCATGATTGACAAAATGCTGATCACAGTATCCCAGGCTGTCTAGAGATTGGGTGTATATCTGGACCCTAACCTCACCATGTACAGGCAGGTCAACGCCATTGGCTCCACCTCAGCTTACCATTCTAAACTGCTCAATGCAGCTAGACCCTTTCTGTCTGAACAGAACTGCCTCCCCATCGCAAGAGCAATAATTTGATCTCGATTGGATTACTGCAATGCCCTCTTTGTAGGGACTTCTGGCAAACGTATCTCCAAACTCCAAATAGTACAAAACGATGCCCTTAGGGCTGCTACGGGTATTTCCAAGAGAGACCATATCTCAGAAACCAGGAAGCAGGTTCACTGGCTCACCGTTAAAGAGCAGATCAGCTTTAAAACTCTCGCCCTAACGCATAAATGTGTCCATAATCTTGCACCACTCTACCTCGCTCAAAGAATAGCCAAGCCAATCTCACTAGACCCATCAGATCGGCCTACACCGACTGAATTGCCACTCCCAAGACCCGGAGAGTTTGCACAGGAGGTACCAGCTTCCCTACCATGGCCGTGACCCATTGGAACACTTTACTCCCCACATTAGAAGGATTGGTTCGCACATAGCCTTCTGCAAAGCGATAAAACAATGCTATTTGTATACCATAGTACTACCTGTGCTGCTGTCAAACCACTGCGCCCATCCAGGCTGTACGTTATTACTATCTGTATGAAACCCTCCCTGTGACCATATGATACTCTAAATCTGTAACCACCTATGTATGTATTCTTCTTTACTCACTGTTTGGTGAAACGTGCATTGTAACTCTGAGCTAATCTTTCCTCCTGAACCATCTGTGTATGTATCCTGAGATTTTTCTATTGTTGTGCTACACGTTCAATGTAACCCTGAGCCAAGCCCTCATACTTGTAACCAAGACAATCTCATGCAACAGCGCTTCGATGCCTTAGGGCTGTAGCGCGCTTTACAAATCCGAATAAATCAATAAATAAAAAATGTGCATGTACTCCAGCTCAACATTTACTGTCAGCCCCTTAGTATTTCATGGGTAAAAAAATATGGGTCCCTACAATGATGACATATCGTACTATGATCCGTTGCTTTGTGAAGGCCACCTTGCAGAAACTCCAGTAGCCACTCCCATCCCAAATCACTGATCATTGTATGTGGACATGTTCACCCAGTGAAGGACTTGTATGCAGAGGCCAAAGCAGCCTCAAACACATGACCCCGAAACTAATATATGTATCTCAAACGCCCGCAAGCAACACATTACTAACAGCATGCTAGCAACTTTCACGAGCCATAACGCCATCATGTAGCACCCCAATGGAATCGGGGCCCGTCAGAAAAGTCCAATCAGCTATAAAAGTGTCAAGGCCACCAGGTGAGGTGGAGCGTCTAAAGCACGGACGCTGCTTGTTCTTTGTTGCAGAAGGTCCAGTTCTCTTCATGAACAAAGGATCTGAGCAGTAATGGGAAGTCATCTTGGCCTCGTATCCCGCCTCAATATTCATTCATGTTACCGTTAAATGTAACTAACTTCCGGAAGCAGCATCCTCGCTGGTGCGGACTCTGCATAATGTTCACTTGATATGGCGCTCGCGCAGCCAATGATCTCCCGTGACTCATTTAGTTCTGGTTATTCTTTTTAAACGCTGCTATTTTGAGATTGCTTGGAAAGACACATTGTTTATCCTGCTGCATTCATGTTTCATAATACTTAATAATTTCAATTAGTACATGTTGTGACAGCACGGCCGCCTCGTGTTAACAGTGTTTGGATTGCAGTGCAGTCTGTTAATGAAGAGTATTTTGAACAGATGGAGACCCGCCAAAACCCACAGACTGCGCTGCAATCCAAACAGTGTCATGTGCATGCTGTCACAAAATGTACTAACTGACCCTAGCACACGTTGGCGAATGATAGGCTGAATACATAACCTATCTGCTTCATAGGGTGGTATATATGTTATGTTAACTTATACTGCACACCACTGGGGGCGGTCTCCAGGCGCTCGTAGGTAGGGAAAGTAAATCATGAGCACCTCATACGGGAATTACAGTCTCTCAATCGCCCCCTTGTTTCCCGACCCTGCATAACGTCATCACATGTCCATTAAACCTTGTGCGAAAATTAATGATGCACATTATATTTGGATTGATTTTGGTGATGTTTATTGATTAGCTGAGGCCATCACTTCAGCTTCGACCAGTACAGTTCCTGTTTGTAGAGTAAGAGTCCAGGGCTCTTTTCTCTCTCTCTCTCTCTCTCTCTCTCTCTCTCTCTCTCTCTCTCTCTCTTTCTGTCTCTCTCTCTCTCTGCTTCTGAAGTTGCATATATGTCTCAGAATAGCCCTCATGTTGGGACATGCGTGAGCTAGCTCTAGCTTGGGAACGTGGGAGCTCTTATTTTCTGGGCCATATCCTGAAGTCCGCGTGTGGCTGTGTCCCCATTTCTCTTCTTTTGACACTGATTGAGTCTCTGCTGTGATCCTAAGAGCGAATCAAGATATCAGCTTTACCTAAGGTACCTTGACATACCTCTTCAGTGAATGTGGGATCATTGAAAAGATGTTGACACCTGTGTGGTCATTATTTGCTTTTGTCATCTCCCCCCTAATCAGTCTACTGATCCCTCTGTCCTGCCCCAGGCATAGCAAATACTTCCCGTCTAAATATTAGCACTCCTGAACCTTTCCACATGGATCACATTATTTCAATTCTGTAACCCCAAACATGCATGGGGTCTCAGTCACAGCAGAATCATGTATCGTGTGACCCGTAAAGACTGCTCCCAACAAATGAGGTAAGGGGCATTCATATGAAGGGCCTGACAGGAATGTGCAGAGTCTCCTAAAATTCTGCACTGCCCTTGCGGGCCAACATCATTAAATGCTTGTGATGGGCAAGCACTCATTGCTCCACCAAAGAAAAGCCTTCGGTTGGACTCACCAATCTCAAAATGCAATGCGCTGGAACAAAGAAGGTAGCTGTTTGTGCCCTGGCTCAGTACTGCTTTTTATGACAGGGGCAGCTCAGGATAGGTACCATTCTAATGACCTACAATAATGAGAGATACCCATCCCCTGACGCTGGTAAGTCATGGCAGTCACCTGGTATTATGCAAAATATGTCACTCATGTGATTGTAACATCAGGGAGCACACATGTCCCACTGCATATGACTTAGACATTTGTTCCAAAACGAATCTACCAACACACAGTCAATGGGATGTGTTTGCTACTGGTATTACATTGAACCTGCTGTAAAAACACACATGTGAATTCCACAAATGAATACTGAAAAGTGGTCCAACATAGCAGGAAGGCTTCTCAAAAGACATACACATTCAAACAGGGAATGTATTCACTATTTACAACTCACTAATAAATGACAGCCAGCCTAGAGGAGGCACCCATGGGGGCTGATATAGACTCTGAAATTGAGTGGAGTTGGTTTGCTGAAGAAAGCAGTATTGGATCTCCAACAGGTATTAATGTCAGGTGTATTTTTTCATTAAAATTTACATTAATCAACATGGAAGAAGCCTTCAATATTAGAGAAGCACAAGCAGAGGAATTATTTTTGAGACATCGACAAACTAACGCATCTAATTCATCACAAAGCAATAACTATTCCTTGAGGCATTTATTTGAATGACTTGAGAACTTAAGTAAACAGGAATTAAACAAATGGTGGGAAATAAAAACACTCAAAATGTATTTAGAGGTAAATCGAATTCCAAGAGGTTTACGTATATGTATATTCCCACCTTTTGATGAAGATGAAACATTAGCCTTTGAAGATTGGGTGAATCTACTGAATAATACATCTAAAGAAATGATGATAAGACTAATAAATCAAGCAGCCCAGACACATGAGAGAATTATGAAGGACACCGAGGACACAAACGAGGCAATTAAAGCATCAGAATGCCCAGAGATTACCTTAAAAAATGATCAAATTATGGATGACTTTTTGGGAAACTATGAGAAAAAACTCAAGATTAAAAAGCAAAGAACATTCATCAGAGATGAGGACGATTATATTAATATCAGAATTTTCACTTTTCATAGAAAATATGATGCCAATTAAAAACAACAATATAAAAAGAAAGACATCAAAAGTAAAGATTCAACCACAAAAATTAATCTTTCTACACCATCGTCCTCAGATATACAAACTACAAGCGAAAAGGAAATAGTTGAGATTGAATTATCAGCATCAGCACCAGCTGAGCCTTTTTGAAAAAGATTTTGATTTAAAGAAATCCAATTAAAGAAGTCATATATTTTGGACTTAGATCCTTTTTTTTCTCCTGATGAACCATTGTAATTGTTAATGGGGAAACACGTGTTGAGAAATTAATGAAATATTTTGAAAAAAGTGTGAAAACAACACAAAGTTGATTTATTTGATTGAGAAAACTATATCTATTTAATCATGTAAAGGAGTTTTAAGAATAAGTTTGAACAATGTGTGAGAAGAACACAAAGAAAATACATTTGATCTGACTCACGAAACAGAACGTTTTTTCATCAAATTATTTAAGGAGTTGGTGCATTGGTGTGACATTTTTCTCATATTTATGATTTAATTCATTCTGCTTGTGTAGTAGCCACACAAATGTATGGCAAACACTCATGCTGATGAACTTTGCATCTCTGGTAAACAGAAATACTTATCAACAAATAACAATTTCAAAACAAATAATTGAGCTGTCGCCAAGGGAGAGCTTAGTTAGGCTACAAATTTGACTTTTCCGTATTTTTTCATTAGCCTCATCTCCACTGCCAATAATCTAGATCCATGGCCTAATTCACAGAATCATTTTATAATGGCAAAACCCCATTGGAAAACACTATATGATTAAGGCCCCTAGGTGGAGAGGGCTTGTGAAGCCGACCTTAAATGTTTTGTCCTTGAGGGATTGTGGAGGGAGATATGGGCCTAACTAAAACAAACAGAATTCAAAACTTGTCAGCATCGCCAAGTGCATCGATTTCATACTTCATAGAGCTTCAATCAGATACGACAAATGACATTACTAGCATCGCATAGCCAATGGTTTGTGTTGTATTACTAAGGGCTAATCTGGCACAATCTCTGAAAGCTCCATATTCTTCTACAAATGTTCCGATGGGTAAATCCTAACCTATGTACACATATTTCAGGGTCGCCAATCTGGAGATAGTTGGATGCCGCACACGAGTACCACCTTTTGGGATGCTTATAACTGGATCTGTTCAACTTTGCAACTTTCCAGAAACATTGAGTCCCAAGACTTGATTTTCTTTGAATGTTTCATGCAGCTTTATTAGACACAGGGTGTGTGGTATAGAGTGGATCCCAAAACATACATTTCCTAATTCCTTCTCCACGCACACATTTTTGGATTGACCTATAGCATAAACTACTGAACGGATTTGCTTGAAATGTTTGCAGGGAGTGGCCATCAACCCTATTTTGCCACTATGTAATCTAAGATGAAAGTCTTCTTGTACCTTTTCTTCTGCGCCCTGATAACCCCAGGTCTGGTGCGCATTACAAATAAAGAAAGAAACAAACAAACAGGTCCTGAAACTGTGCTTTCTTTCACTTGGCAGAAATCCTTTCAGGGGTTTCTTTTAAAAGTGCCCAAAAGTGCGCAGAATATCTGGGTTTACCTTGCGTTCCGGTCTTTGAATACTTTTCCAGGTCACTGCAGACTTAGTAGATTGCCTCAACCCGCAGGATAAGCGACGAGGGGGAGCAGTACCAGGATACACAGAGCAGGAAGGCCAGGGATCCAAGCCAAGGTCAGAGACAAGCTGCACATTCCAAACCTCCAACAACAAGGTGCCAGCCGCAGAAAAGAAGAATAAATATTTGCAGACCAGAATACCTCTATTTTGTGGTCTACAAACATGCGATTCAGCCGAGCTAGACAATGGTCATTCAATGAGGTCAGAAGACGAACAGTTCTCAGCAACCCAGACATGAAGTGAAACATGAACAAGTCAACAATGTTGCAACCTGGAGAGCACTCCCATAGGCAAAAATGGTGTTCCTACCAGATACATTGGGAACACATAGGGCCTCATTACAACTGAGGAGGAACGGGTTAACAGGCTCCGCTAAAGGAGGCGGACCCGTGAAACCTGTTCTGCCTCGTTACGAGGTTCCCTCACGGGACCCGGTAAGGAACGCCTGGTCAAACCAGGCGTCCTTACTGGGTCCTGCGAGGCGACCAGGGAGCAAACAATGGGCCGGCCGTTATCGGCCCGTTGTTAGATCCCTCCCCCATTCCCATTGAGCCCTATGAGGGCTCAAATGGGAATGGGGAAGGTCCGGGCCCGTGTTCCTGGAGGGAGGAATTACCGGGCCCTCTGAATTCGGAATGGCCAGGTAATTCCCCATTCAGGGAACCCGGACCTGGACCCGATTTTGGCAGCAGCCATACCGCCAATAGCGGCATGGCTACCGCCAAAGTCGTAATGAGGCCCATAGTTATTTCACATCACCATGAAGAGGTGCACAGCTGGGGACAGAAATCCAGGGGTGGATGGCAGGGGGCAAGGGCCAATGGTAATCCTGCGACCCTGCAACAATGTAATCGATAGTTTCTTGGGGATGGGGATGGGGCAGGCCAGTTCCCTGATATGGAAGGACCAATAAAGTAAGATGTATCAGGCAATCTATAGTGTCTTCCACTCCAAGAACCCAATGATGATGTGTTATAGGTTTTTGGGGAAGGGCTCATGTGCTGACGCCATTCTGCATCAGAAAAGGGTGACATTTTATTGGATTTGTGACTCTGGAGATAAGGGAATGTCCTGTATGATCCCTGTAGGTTTTTGTAATTAATGACAGTTCTAACTTGCCCTTGGCTGTGCCCTCCATTTGTTCTGGGGCAGGGTTATTGGGTCGTTGGGAGCTGACTGGCTGAGCTTGCAGTAACCCCTGGACCTCTGGCATACCAGTACAAGTTGGTAGCAGAGGATGGTTGACTACACCAGTTCGGCATAGAGTCGCCTCTCCCGCAGCAGCACCTGGGGGGTTGCAGGGCACCTTGTGGGACCAGAGACGACAGGGAAGTGCACCCCCATACAAAGGCAGTCAAAATGCCAGCTTGGAAATATCCTGCCCGTGATCCGTGAGGAGTCCAGCAAACCAGAAAGGTGGATTTGTAGCTTTGGGACACCCGGTAGCCGCACAGCATCAGTGGATCACGGAGTGTAAGTATTGACTCAGCCACACAACAAATAAGGGGAGTGGGAAAGAAACAGTGGGGTGCAAAGGTGATAAGAACTATTGTTGAGTATCTTTGAAGTATTGTTGAGTATTGTCTAGTAATGTTGAGTATTGTCAAGCATAGTATGGAAAGGAGAGAAGGTAGATGTCATTTTTGTGGTTAGGGCACATTCAGTCTTATGGGAAAAGGTTCTGGATACTAACCTAGACTATTGATTTAAGGACACGGATGATAGAAGTTATGTGAATATTGTATTCCCTGTGGATTGGGCATTTTAGTTTGGGTCATGGATGATGGTATCCCTGTGTAAGGTTTAGATCTGGCCTAGATTGTGAAAGGTGTTAATATGGATAAATCTAGAGGAGACGTTTTATCTGCAAGGCGATGCTGTAGCTACAGATTGAACATGAAGAATATTGGTATCCCCTGTTAGGAGAAAGGAAGACAGCTGTGGGTTCATGTTGGGATTTTATAAATGTTTGTGTAGTGGGGCTTAGCATTGTGTGCGTTGTAAGTGATCGTTAGCACTACCTTTTTCAGTGAGTTGGTGACGTCACCCATTAGATCTATGCATAGGACTTGGAGAGCATGAGGTGTTGTAGAAGCGGTGTTGAGAAACTTAAGATTGACAGAGGAGGATGTCCAGGACCGATGCGCAGATGGCACATGCAAGATATAGGTGGGTGTGTCTGAGGAGGCGGAGAGTTGCAGAAGGGTGGTGAACGGAGTACGCCTGACAGGTAGTTTTGGGGCCATAGAGGCTCGAGAATAATTGTTAAGAACTGTTATTTTGTTGTGCTTATGTAATAACGCAGTGTCAAAAGCCTGGACTTGAGATCAAATAAAATATAAAAAGCAATGTATTAAGGGAAGTCTGGGGGAAACACACCCTACAGCACTTTTGTAAGTCCCTTCCACGCTATAAGGACAAGATTTGTAAATTGAGCACGGAAAGGACGAAAAGTACACCGGGTAAACTTACTAAGCCATGGCCGCAATGCGGAAGCTTCTCCAAAAATGTGCAGTAACCACAACTGGCACACTCACAGGACACTTTTAAGGGGAAGAAATTAGCCAATAGTATGGCGATATTTGAACTATGGCGAATGTTACAGGAGGACATGGGGGAAGTAGTGAGGCGTCAATGGATGCCGAGCCAACAGGACACACCGGGCCAGCATCCCCGCCCTCCGCTCTCCCACCTTCTCTTGCGAGCGAGAAAGAAGGAGATACATAAGACGAGCAGGGATTATACCCTATATGGGAGCTAAAGGCAGCAGAGGGGTACACAAATCCATTATTCCAACCTCCATCATATACCAAGGAGGAGGGGCAGAAAGGAGTTGGACAGACGTACAGTGGAAAGGGATCGTGCAGTGAAGCACAGACTAGCCTCAAAGAGGGGCTAGAGGGCATAGCCTCGAATGAATGGGTAGGAGGGCAGATCATCCTGAAGTTAGATGGGAAGACAACGGGAGAAGCAGCAGGGGTGATCAAAGAAATGGAGGGCCTTAAGGTGAGCACCAAGGCAAGAGACTTTGCAGAGATAATGGAAGAAGAAGAGAGAAGGTAGAAGGAAGATCAAGAGAGACGTGGGAGAGCACATAGAGACAAGCAAAGGGAGGAAGAGAAAGAGTGTGAGCAGTGAGAGAGAAGAAGGATGGAGCTCACAGAGATAGAGAAATGAAGGGGAGAAGATGAGAAGGAAAACCACGTTTTAGTGAAGAGGGAGCGAAGAAAGTGGGAAATAGAGCGACTCGCAAGAGAACGCAAACTCAGGGAGGCTGCAAAGCAGAAAATGCTAGGTGTGAGGACAGTCATAAATGGGCTCTGCCAAGAGCAAACAGGGAGGAGATGCTTCTGGACTGAAGGGAGACAAAAAGAGGCGGACCCAAACAGCTATCTGTGGCTGAACATTCACAAAGAACATTTTGTTTAAAGACTTGTAACTTGCCACTTAAAATTGTCAAAAATACAAAAGTAACAGATTTGTGAATCTAAATTTTGGCTGCACATTTCAAGAGGCTGCAAAATCGTGTGACATGTTCTGGAAAGAAAGGGCAGGAAATGTGATTTTACTCCAAATGTATTTCTGCTAGAAGTATGAAACTTTATACACTTATGCCCATGTTATACGCGCACACTTGTAGAAATTTGCTGATGAATTGGACATTGTGTTCCTGATGAAAAGGGCAAAATTCTGTGAAAGCAGACACAAGATCCCACAGCGACGGGGATTTGAGGAGTAGCTGCTACACAAAATATGTAATCTGTATATGTGATTGTTATAGAGGATGCACCTGTGTAAATATGGATTGTGCCAAAAGTAGATTCTGTGTTCATGGGTAAAGGGGTGTATTTTAAGCCTCATAAACCCACACCATAAAGGTGACACACTGTTACTCTCCTCCCATCAAGGCAGTGAAGAGACCCTGACCAATCACCTGTCAAAATGGCAAGCTTAGGCTAAACCAGCGCACGCACCCCCTTTATCATAGCATAAATAGAGACAGCAGAGGGCAGATAAAGACACACAGATTCACTCACTATCCTGATGCTGGCGGAGTACCCTGCTGCTGAACTTTACATCTTCCTTGCTCCAGACTCCAAAAACTTGGCAAAGCAGAAAGGCCCATTGCATAGCTGAACCATTTTCAGCTAGGCCTCAAATTCCAGAAACCCATCAACCTCAAGGGAAGCATCAAAATACAGCTGGGCTGCACTGTACTGCTTGCCTGCTGAAATAATTATCATTTGAACCAAAAAGGGCAGATCCAATCCAGTCCTGCTCCGCGCTGTGACCAGAGCCATTGCAGATCCAGTCCAGTCCTGTGCCGTGCTGTGACCAGAGTGCCTTGCTGATTGCAGATCCAATCCGATGTGCCCAGCCATCTGTCCGAAACCCAGATCCTTTCCCTGACCAGAATCTTGACGGACCAGAATCCTGACGGTTCCGTTTAAAAACATATCTAGTGAGTATCTATAGAAAGAACTGTGTCACTAGCATATGTACTGTCCATAGTCTAATCCCTATCTTAAACCCATCCCATCTTGTATTCAGAATCTGTATTGTTAGAAATATTTTTAAATTGTCTGAACTCTCCATCCAAACCATCCTATCTTCCTCCTGTACTAGTATTGCTAAAACTATCTTTGCGCTGATCTTTTCTCATCTGAAGAAGGCGGGACCTCTGCAGGCAGTCATTCTGATCAAGTGGCTGTGTTCCTGCGTGGTATTCGTTTTGTTCATAATCATCCTCTAGTGTAAGAAACCCTTTTGTCATTTTAAAAGTGCATTCCCGTTTTCCATTCTTGCGCCTATCTTGATATGAGTGGTATATCGTTCAGAATAAAGAACTTTTAGACAAATATAAATAAGTATTTCAGTTGTGCATTACATGCCAGGCGTTGACTTGGGTGGGTGCCGGATTGAAATCACTTACAGCTTGGGGGCTCGTTGCGGGATCCTGAATTAGACATACCACTTGTGACAGTCTAACACAGCGTGCTAACTGACGGGGTACATACACCTTGTTGGGCTACCATACTGTGCTACACTCTAAAAACACCCTTCAATAGAAATACTCAAAGGAGTTGTGCCTGTTTTGCACAGGTAAAAGTAACCCTGAGATAAGTCAGAGGGAAATTAATATTTCCGGAATGGGGACCCCAGTGGAAATTAATATGGCAAAAGAACACCTACTGCACAAATTGTTTGTCAGTGGTGAATGGGTTGAGCAGGATGAGAATGTTTGGCTGCGGGAAATCAAACAGCAAGCCACTGCCACAGAATTGGATACATGACAGGACCAGGGTCCATTACACCAGGCACTTAGTGAACTGTATATGGCCCCAAGGGTAAAAGAAGAGCAATGTAAAATTGACAAAATAGCGGCGTACCTGTACCTCCACATTGGAGTAATACAGGAAAAATATGCCGAAAACCTAGATCTGGCAAAAAGGCAGGTACAATCCATAGAGAAGACCCAAACTGATCTGGACTCTGCAGAGCAAAGGCTACAAAATAGTCAAGATTCAGAGAGAGAATCCAGACAGTACCTGACAAAAGTAAAGAAAGATCTGGATCTCCTGCAGCAAGAGAAGGTAGAGCAGGTCAACAAATTACTGACACTACAAAAAGAGTGTCAAGAAAGGTTGGATTCTCTACTACAGAGCCAACAAAAGCTAGGGCAGCAGTTAAGCTACAATAGAGTCTGCGCAGGGCAGACAGTTGCACTTGAAAATCAGATTGATTAAATGAAGGAGGAAAATAATAAACTAATAGTGAAGGATCCCCACACTCAAACAGATTTTGATGAGGAGCGCCAGAAATGATGTGCCATTAGAAAACAAAGGGTTGACCTGGCTGCACAGAGGGGTACTCTAATTCAGGAAAGGGACGACTTAGGCCAGGAAGTCAACCATTTAAAAACCAAGGTGGAAGAAAATCACCTGGGCCTTCAGGGTATGGGTGAACTCAAAATGGACTATGAAAAACTGTTAGAGCACACCAGGAGGGTGGAAGATGCTCTGGAAAAGAATAATCAGGCCAGTAAAGACTGACCTCAGGAGGTGTGTCTCCTGCACCAAAAGTTGGCCCAATACTCTCAATGCAGGCAAGACGCACAGAGAGACAATGAGGCTCTCTGTGAGAAAAATGGCAGGCTCCATAGACAGATAGCCATGCAGGAACAACTAATAGAGACCAGTAAGGCCTTCATAGAAGAACAAAAGGGTCAGATTCTTGCATGTCATCAGGGAGTAGGGGCTGAGAGAGATGAGGTCAGATGGGAGAGGGAACCCCCTGAGCATAACCTCAGGAATCCTGGCACCAGAGACTTTAATCGCTTCAATTCCATGGACTCTGCCACCCCCATGTCCACTGGCTCACATGAGCCAAGGGCCACGGGGATGGTAGACTTCAACCCAATGGGGAATATGGGGCTAATAGGTCAGCGCCTCCCAGAATGGATGGGTGGGCATCTATGTACAGGTTCCCAAGTGCTAGGGCCATCTTCTCTGATCAGGGAGACTCCAGTGAGGGGAGAATCAGAGAACTGGACCCTCAGAAATATAATTTACAAAGAGATCAGGTGGTAAAATTTGGTGGGGAATTCCTTGAGCCTAGGCCCACTAAGAGGATACTAAAAACCTCTTCCCAGCCAGGACAGTGGGGGGGTACTCAACCAATCCTGGGAGCAAGGACGAGTCAGAAGACTCTTCTGAGCACCACAGGTCCCTAGAGACTAGGCCCCCACATTCTGCCAGCCATTCCCAAACTGGCAGAATCCGGGAGAGTGTAGAAGACTAGACAGCCACCTCTGGTAGCAGTGCCTCTGAGTCAGAGGATGAGTGGACCAGGGTGAAAAGAACTAAAAAGGCTAACAAAGTTAAGAGGGCTTTACTCAAAGATCCCCTGAAGCAAATAAACACTATTAGAAGCATCATCATGCCCTACCGCAAAACTGCCAAATATTTGGTTCGGGAGCACCTTGAATTATTTGAGCAGATGATGGATACTTTCCATCTGAAGGACAGCCAAAGCTGTATTCAGTATGTAAAGTGGACATTTTCTCCTGAGTATTCCAGCTTCTTTGCAGGGCTGGAGGATCAGAACCATTCCAGATGGTCCACATATAGGGCGGACATCCTGAAACAAGGCAGCCTACAACTTACAATGTGGGGAAGACCAGGACCCACAAGAATTTGTTCAGGAATTGAAACGCGCAGACCACTAGAAGGGTACGCACTGACAGTAAGGAATTTGTGAACACCTTCTTTCGTGCTCTCCCTAAGTATATTATGACCCAGCTAGTGAGAGACTTTCATGAGAAAAGATCACTAGACTGGGTCATTGAACAAGCAACCCGCATCTATGAAGTACAGAAGCCGTTGGAAAGTAACAATCCTAGCAAGAGCCCCAAACCGACCAACACCCCTGCTGCTGCTAAGGTGGTGGAGGTGAAGGTTGCCCCCATTTTAGATCTGGAGATGGGGGGGTCTAAACATCTTCCTGTGCAGAATTCAACCAACCCCAAACTCAGAAGGCCCTCGGGCCAATCCCAAACGGGGAGCCAGGGAGGTAACCCCACAAATGGAACCCCTAGCTCCCTTGACTACATCAGACCACACTACAAAGGAAATAGACCCATCCTGGGCTATGTGTGGACTCCTCATTGTTCCCAGGAGGGCAGTAATCCCCCAAATGCTGGACCAAATTTCTTTCCCCGGTACCCGCCAAACCTCAATCCCCAAAACAACCCTTCTTTCCCCACTTTCCTGAGCCCAGACAGCCCAATCCAGACAGCCCAAGCTTCCTTCCCCACTTGTGGAAAGCCCCTGGAAACCCAGGAACGGGAAGCAAAATCTCCTGCCCCCGATAGTCTGCAACCCAAGGACCAGAGGGGGGGTTCGGAGAAACAAAGAGCCTAAAAAGGCCCATTTTGTGGAGGTGGTGCAAATCTTCCCATTTGAAGGAGAGGGATCCACAGAGGATCCTGGGAAAATTATCTTCTCCTTCAGGGATGGGGGAACTCCACCCAAAGAAAAATGGGTCCCAAAGGATCCAAATCCAGACTGGGTAGGTGTGGGGACCGAGTTAAAACCACCCATCATCAAACCACAGAATGACCAGCACGAAAATCCCCTGGTTCAAACCTATGCTGGTGACTGCCTCCAAAAAGGAGGGGGCAGCCCAGAATCAGAACCAAGGGAGCCCAAAACTCCCCCCCATATCTAGCTGTCACCCTTTTCTAACAGGTTCCCAAGATCCCAAACAAAATCCTGCCCAAATCACTTCTCTGTCAGTATCCAAAGCAAGGAAATTAACCCACCAGTTGGCCAAAAATGTGCATTATCTTTGCCCCCTTGAGGAAAAGGAGGGAATATTTTATGCCCCAGTCCAAACACAGGGGCAATGTACAATTTTGGCACTGGTGGACACTGGATCCCAAACCACCCTTCTGTCAAAAAGGGCCTTTGATCAGCTGAATTCGGGAAGGGGGAGAAAAACCAAATTCCTCTCACCTCTCTCCCTGGACAACTTCAGAACTTCGACGGGAAGGAAATTGCCATCGAAGGGACTGCGGATTTAGACATTAAAATTGGGTGACACAAGGTGAAACTACCGGTCATAGTTGTGATTCCAGCAGGCACACCATGTTTACTAGGGAATGACATTCTGCGTAGATTGTCTCCCCTCATAGATTGTGTAAACAATGTCCTCTGGACCCAGACTAACCTACCAATAAAATTGAAACAGAGCGTCAACCATGTTAGTTTAAATGGCACATGCCACATGGTTGAACAAAAACCTGACCAAACTGAGTTCCACTTCCAAAATAATCAAATCCCAGACGTGACAATAATTGCAGTAGGACAACAAACTGGTGATGGGGAGTCCTCTCTATTCCTGAAAATCAACCTTCCTTCCAGTCTAAGGTGGCATTCCACACTGAAAGGAAACACTCTGAAATTCTATACAAATTAACAATCAGAAAATCCCACTCCTAGAGTCCAAAAAGATGAGAAATCAGCTCAAAGCTTGGCTGATATTCAGAAAATTGGAGAGCAGTTGTTCAGCCCTATTCAGTTAAATGAGGGGTAGGACTCTGTTCTCGCCCGAGTATGTGTGAACAACGGTAAGAGCTTCATCAGCGAGGCCATGTTCCGCAAACTCCCAAAAGATCCAGCCATTCCCACATTTAAACTGGTAGACAAATGGGAAATGGACCTGGAAACACCCAATTCCAAACATCTCCTGCCTAGCAGGTGGTTGCTCAAAATTTCCATAGGCAACAAGAGCATAGTCCATAATTGGTGGGTCGTGCGAGATGTCCCTGCCGCATTTTATTTAGGCAGTGACATTCTCAATCGCGTTGCCATTAGCTTGGACCTAATAAACGTCAAAGCTTGGTCCCGATTAGCAGGTAATCCCAAGGACTTTGAGGACCCAGAGAAAGCATTTTGGTCAGCTTAACTGCTGCCATATGCAGTTGAAATTCAGATTGGAGAGGAAGTCACCATCCCAGAACGGACTCGACAATTCTCACTTGAAGTAAAAATTTAAAGAGGACAGAAACTGAAAAATCCTGATGCCTATGTCCATATTAATGCTCATTTGCAACAGCAAGGGTTGGGGGTAAACCCAAAACCACTAGTCAATATAGAACACAACACCATTCCAATAGATGTCTATAACAGCGGCCTAAAGAGTATCACTCTGGGCGCAGGCACCATTATTGGAATGGCGGTTGATGACCGACATTTTTCCATAGATTTAGGTAATGAACTGTTAGGACCAATCCCCAAGGACTGTTTTGACAGTGATAGTGACGATGACACAAGACCAGACAGGATCTTCACCCGACATGGGTGAATTTCCTGGTGTACTCTTCCTGCCCTTATGGTAAGGAAGATGTAACTTGTGACTTCAGGAGGGATGAGGGGATGAGGTGATCTTTCAAGTCCACGAAGACTGCCTTTCCTACCTGAAGCCATTAGTCCAAATCAGCACTTTGACCAGGGACTTCTCCACCCAGCTGGAGGAGGCCACTGAGATAGCCAAACGAGAAGTCTTTCCAGGCTTCAGGCAGATAGTTGAAGAGAGAGTCAACCTAGCTGATGCCTACGAGACTCTGGAGCAAAAGCAAAAATTGAAACAAGTTTTCTTAGATTTTCAAGATCTCTTTGCAGTGGGCTCATATGACTGTGGTTGCACCGACATCCACACAACAACAATTCCCATGGACCCTGGCATGACGCCAGTGTTTGTGAAGCAACATCGCTTGCCTCTCGCATCAATGGAGTCCCTTACTGAAATAATTGCGAAACTTAAGTCCAGTGGGATAATTCATCCAGTCGACAGCACCTTCAATAATCCGGTGCTGGGGATTTTGAAACCAAACGGCCAGTGGAGACTCTGAGCCAACCTAAGGGAGCTCAACAAACAGGTCCATACTTCCCGATGGCCTCTTCCCTACATTGACCAAGGGCTGCCCCAGATCCAGTGGTCACAGATATTCACTGCCATTGACCTGACCAATGGGTACTGGACTGTACCTGTCAGTAGGGAGGACCAATACAAGCTGGCCTTTACCTTCGGGGGGCAGCAGTACACTTGGACCTGGACTCCCTTCGGATACATCAACTCCGGCAATTAATTTAACATATTTCTACATAAGGCCATGCCCGACCTTGGTGAAAGGGGTAACCTGGCCAATGTAGAGTTTGTTCTAGTCCAAAGCTCAACTGTGGAGGAACACATAGCGGAGATCTGTTATGTCCTGACACAGTTGAGGGCTGCTCGAGCAAAACTCTCCTTCCAAAAGGCACAGTGGTGTAGGACCCGTGTCAATTTCTTGGGGCATGAGATAACTCCTCAGGGTCTCTGTCCCCAGGAAAAGAAAGTAGAAGCCCTCCAGAAAATAAAAGACCCCACAACTCTGCGGGAACTAAGGAGCCTCCTTGGACTAACTAATTACAGCAGAAAGTTCATTGAGGATTACGCAGAGATCACAAGATCCCAGATGCATCTTTTCAAGGGGGGGTCAAGTGGGAGTGGTGTCCAGAACAAGCCTCCAGAACAAGCCGAGACAGTAAGACAACTCAAAAGAAGCCTCTCACAAGCGCCTTGCCTAGCTTACCCTCTCAAAAACGAGGAGTTCTTCTTGGAGACAGGATCATCAAATACATGCTTGACTGCAGTATTATATCAAAAGCATGACAAGGTCAATAAAGTAATCTCCTATGCGAGGAAGACTTTATCCTCTGTGGAGGAAAAATTCAACGATTGTGGGAAGGCACTCCTGGCAATGGTGTGGGCATTGAAGAATTACCGCCCGTTTATCCAGGGGGAACACATCATAGTGGAGACTCCACACCAACCTTTGCAATATCTTCAAAGTGACAGAATCCGGGCCGGAAATGGGAGTAATTCCAGAATTACTTCCTGGATTCTGTCAATGCAAGGCTTTCCTGTTGAGGTCAGATATGGCCAAAACAGGAAGAGTCCCCTCGCGCAAGGTCTGGCTGACTTGCATGATTGTGCTAGAGAAAACTGTCTTGAGGACGAAAGTCTTAAAATCAAGGACAACATGGAGGCATACCTTAATTCCCCACACAAAGTCTATGAAGAAGACCAGTGTGAGGGAATGCACGATGTCTATGTGGATGTGTGCTCCTACCATGTTGACAACAACAGGGAAAAGGAACTTGTGGCCGGCGTAGGGAATGCATGAGTGAATGATGCCCCAGAACCCTCTGCTGGGTACAAAATCGCTCCCAGAAGTAGTCAAGTGGAAGAGCTGATGGCTGTGCATCATGCCATCCTCACTGCTGTCCAACACCAACTCCACGAACTGGTCATAATCACTGATTCAGATTATGTACGGAACGGGTTCGTGGAGCACCTGGTCAACTGGAAAACTAGAGGCATGGTATGTGCTAATAATAAACCATTGAAACATGGAAAATTAATACAAAATATCGATGATCTGGTCACCTCGAATGGGATGACCATCTACTGGAAAAAGATCAAGGGTCATTCTAAAGTAGAAGGACCAGACAAATCTAGAAATGATCTAGCGGATAAGCTGTCCAAAACAAGAGCCATCCAAGGGAATCTACTTGAGATCGAATCCCTGTTGGGGGATATCCAGGTCATTAGGTCCCAGACAAATGCTCACAATGAACTCTCAACTGCACAATGGAGTACGGAGACCCCAGATGCTGACTTGATTATGGCTCAAAAACTTTCCCCTGACGGATACCGATTACATTGGGAAAGAGGACCTCAGAGTCCAGATGAAATGTCCAAAAATGTTCCGAATCCAAGACGGTTTGTTGGTGAGGAGATCCATAGCCTGCCATGACCAGTGGGTGGTCCCCACATCATTCTGAAGCCTGGTGCTAAGGAACGCCCATGATGCCCATGATGCGGCCACAGCCGGTCATAGAGGGTTTCATACGACACTAGAAATCTTGCGAGAGGTTGCATACTGGCCACACATGGGGCAGGACCTCGACCAATATTTGAAGGGGTATCTTGTGTGTGCACAATTTCAGCCAACATCATTCACACACCGTGCTCCCCCCAAAAGAGGGGGATGACACTGCCTTGGTCAGATTTACAAGTCAATTTTATCGGGCCCGTGATTCGCTCCTCTAGGGGAACAAGTACATGTTGACCGTAACATGCTTGTTCACTAAATGGGTGGAATGCCTCCCGGCACCAAATTGCAAGGCAGAAACAGCAGCTGCCCTGATGATCAATCACATCTTCTCGAGTTTTGAACTACCCCAAAGGATTGAGTCAGACCGAGGTAGCCACTTCACTAGCGAAGTGATGATAAAGATGTGGGAGATACTTGGGGTCTGAAGAAAGCTACACATTGCCTACCGACTATACTCTAGTGGTGGAGTTGAGAGATACAACAAGACAATTGTGAGCATATTAAAAAAGTTTGTGGCAGATTCTGGGCCAAGTTGGGACATTTGATTACCCCTTGTCCTGATGGCCATCAGATCTACCCCTTCTTCTGCAACAAAAATTTCTCAGTTTGAGCTGATGACTGGACGAAGGATGGTGCTACCCCAGCATCTGCTCTCCAGAACCCAAGAGCAGACCTTGATAAATGCCTCCACAACTCATGAGTATGTTGAGAATATGATAAAACACCTTCAATATGCTTTTGCCTATGCTCGGCAGAATCTAGAAAGATCTGCAGACAGTATGAAGACCCATTATGACCTTAAGACAACTACAAAAGAATACCAAGTAGGAGACCGGGTCTACTTGTACAATTTCCAAAGGAACCAAGCCAAACAGCGCAAATTTCTCCCAAGTTGGCGGGGTCCTTTTGAAATTGTAGACAGAATCTCACCAGTCGCCTACAGAATCCACATCCCCAAGGGCAGTTTGGCAGAAGGGGAAGTCAAGTGGGTCCACATAAACCAGCTGAAGAGTTGCCATCCCAGGTACACTTTGCAGCAAACAGAGGCGCCAACCGGAAACCCATAGGGGGACATTCCATATAATTAAAAGAATCCACCTGTTAAAACCAGTAGTAAATCCAGGCGGGGAATATTGTAAATTGTATTCAATGTATGCATCTGCCCCACTACATGAATAGTAGTGGGGAAATTTCCATAACCATGCTCTGTTCTGTCTCATAGCATTGGAACCAAGAATTTCTAAGTACCAAGGAGGACCACTCGGGGACCGGGAGGAAAGAACCAAGGAGCCCGGAGTATCGCTCCATACTCCCATCCAGAACCGGCTAGGAGAGCATGTCGATCCAGCACTGATGGGAGAAGCAGCTGAATTTCTACACCTGGACCAAAGAAAGAAAGAACATCCCAATCTCCCGACTTCCCCTTGACGGGCGGTTAAACGCAAGTCGGCAGGGGGTCTCTGTGAGATGTTTTGACTCACATTTACTCTGCCGTGTGGCATCACTGTGTTCTGATAGTGCCAAAAACAGTAAAATGGCCACAAAACCCTTGTATGCGCCAAAACCTATGAAAATCGCACTCTGCAAAGCACCACAAAGATGGCTGCCCAATCTGCCATGCATGTTGTCAGTGGTGGAACAGTGATCTCACTCCTGAAATATGTCACTGGGCTCCACAACAAGTGAAAATGGAGTGCAGAAGGAAAAAGCAGTGCTTTGCTAAAGGGAACCCCAACATTTTGCTTTAAATCACTTTTTCTTTGTTGCTGAAACTGCAGAATGCCGGTACAAAACACCCTCAAACATCCAAAATTCTTGCTGGGTACTACAATTCACTTAATATAAGAAATCATTGTGAACTTGCAAGGTCCTGAAAAGCTGAAAGCATAAAGGGATTTCCACAGCAGAAGTGGCCTGCCTGTGGATCTGTCCAAATCTGGGTGCAGTACCCTGGGCCGCCTGAATGATAGCTGTCAGGGGCCTGCCTGATTAAACTTTAAAGGTGTATACACTGAAATCAAATGTTTGCAATCTAAGAGGCCTGTTATTGAGAGTAACCCATCTGGTAATTGTTTTGATTCCATGGTTTAAAATCTTGAATAAGTATTTAGCTGTGATTTGATCCCACAAGTTTGTTGTATGCCAAGGGAAAATTCAACAGAATTAACAGTTAAAATAAGCTGGCTAAAGCCACCAAACTGGAATAACAGCTTTCCTCACAAAGGCAAGGCCTCTCCCCCCCCGCAGGAAATCACACCAAAGCGATAATTATAGGGTTTGGGAAAAACCTGGTCTGCAGTGGGGAAGGAAACAATGCTAGGTGTGAGGACAGTCGTAAATGGCCTCTGCCAAGAGCAAACAGGGAGGAGATGCTTCTGGACTGAAGGGAGACAAAAAGAGGCAGACCCAAACAGCCATCTGTGGCTGAACATTCACAAAGAACATTTTGTTTAAAGACTTGTAACTTGCCACTTAAAATTGTCAAAAATACAAAAGTAACAGATTTGTGAATCTAAATTTTGGCTGCACATTTCAAGAGGCGGCAAAATTGTGTGGAAAGAAACGCAGGAAATGTGATTTTACTCCAAATGTATTTCTGCTAGAAGTATGAAACTTTATACACTTATGCCCATGTTATACACGCACACTTGTAGAAATGTGCTGATAAATTGGACATTGGGCCTCATTACGAGGGAGGTGGTAAGGGATTACCGGCACCAGTAAGGACACCGGTGCCGGTAATCCCCTACCACCCTATTCCGAGGTCCCTTAGCGGGTCCCTTCCTTAACGCCTGGTTTTACCAGGTGTTAAGGACGGGACCCGTTAAAGGACTTCAGAGCTAATAACGGTACCGCAAATTGCGGTACCGTTACTAGCTCCATCCCAATTCGCATTGAGCCCTATGGGGGCTCGAATGGGAATGGGGAATGGTTCCCGGAATGGGGACTTACCGGGTCTTCCAAGGTTGGAATGACCCGGTAAGTCCCTATTTCGGGAACCCGGACCCGGTATGCGGTAAGGGGGTAGCCATGGTGCTAATAGCACCATGGCTACTTCCTACCTCGCAATGAGGCCCATTGTGTTCCTGATGAAAAGGGCAAAATTCTGTAAAAAGCAGACACAAGATCCCACAGCGACGGGGTTTTGAGGAGTAGCTGCTACACAAAATATGTAATCTGTATGTGATTGTTATAGAGGTTGCACCTGCGTAAATATATGGATTGTGCCAAACGTAGATTCTGTGTTCAAGGGATTAGGGGTGGATTCTAAGCCTCATAAACCCACACCATAAAGGTTACACACTGTTTCTCGCCTCCTATCAAGTTAGAGAGGAGACCCTGACCAATCACCTGTCAAAGGGGCGAGCTTAGGCTAAACCAGCACACACGCCCTTTATCATAGCATAAATAGAGACAGCACAGGGCAGATAAAGATACACAGATTCACTCACTATCCTAATGCTGGCGGAGCACCCTGCTGCTGAACTCTACATCTTCCTTGCTCCAGACTCCAGAAACTTGTCAAAGCAGAAAGGCCCATTGCATAGCTGAACCATTTTCAGCTAAGCCTCAAATTCCAGCACCAGAAACCCACCAACCTCAAGGGAAGCATCAAAATACAGCCGTGCTGCGCTGTACTGCTTGCCTGCTGAAATAATTATCATAAGAACCAAAAAGGTCAGATCCAATCCAGTCCTGTGCCGTGGTGTGACCAGAGTGCCTTGCTGATTGCAGATCCAATCCGATGTGCCCAGCCGTCTGTCTGAACCCCAGATCCTTTCCCTGACCAGAATCTTGCAGGACCAGAATCCTGACGGTTCCGTTTAAAAACAAATCTAGTGAGTATCTATAGAAAGGACTGTTTCACTAGCATATGTACTGTCCATAGTCTAATCCCTATTTTAAACCCATCCCATCTTTTATTCAGAATCTGTGTTGTTAGAAACATTTTTGAATTGTCTGAACTCTCCATCCAAACCATCCTATCTTCCTCCTGTACTGGTATTGCTAAAACTATCTCTGCGCTGATCTTTTCTCATCTGACGAAGGCGGGACCTCTGCAGGCAGTCATTCTGATCAAGTGGCTGTGTTCCTGTGTGGTATTCGTTTTGTTCATAATCATCCTCTAGTGTAAGAAATCCTTTTGTCATTTTAAAAGTGCATTCCCGTTTTCCATTCTTGCGCCTATCTCGAAAAAATGGCCTTCACTAAAATGTCCATAACTCCCTCAATTCTTGTGCTAGAAACTTCTGCTTGTAGCTAATATCCACAGCTTTAAATCACATATGAAACTGCATCCAAGATCCCGTTATCACGATTATATCGCAGTGAAAAATTTGCCACAAATTTTAGTTTAGGGAAATTCTGACACGTGTAAAATATTTTTTTATTGCTCCCAAATTTAATTTTAAGATTTCAAATTGTTTCTTGGTATTAAATCATTGCTTGTGTTTGTGTGCAACTATCCATAGCGGCTCCCATAAGAATTTATACAATTTCAGCAATTTAGACCAAATTTAGTGTTTTTGCCCATTTCATTCTAATATAACTTTAAAAGCCAATCTGGCAGCTTGATAATCAATTCCGTTTTCTCTTGTGTTTGAAGGGGGGAAAGTGGGATTGATATTCTATTTGATTTTTTGCCACTCCTGAATACCTGCTCTCTCCTCCTATCTCCTTACATTGCCTATTGGGGGTTGAGGGGTCTGCAGGGGGACTAGTAACCACAGTGCCATCTTATCTGAACACACACAAAAAAGTATTATTTCTGTGCTGAATTGTTTTGCTCACTACTACTCCTTGTGTTTTAAAGATATTATTCATTGTTGCATCACCCCATTTGTGATTATTGTGTACCCATTAAAACATAGTGTGATTAAATTTTAAATACATCAATAAATATTTTAACTTTGCAAAGCAGCCTCATTCCTGGTTCAGTGTGACAGGGGGGGTTCCAGGAGAGCGGCGTGATATGAGTGGTATATCGTTCAGAATAAAGAACTTTTAGACAAATATAAATAAGAATTTCAGTTGTGCATTACATGCCAGGCGTTGACTTGGGTGGGTGCTGGATTGAAATCACTTACAAGATAAAGCTGAAGCCAGGGGCAATTTTACCATGAGTTAAACAATACCCACTCTCAAGGGAGCAGACAAAGGTATCTACAAAACCATTGCAGCACTATTGAAGCAAGGCATCCTAGTGCCATCCGAATCACATGCAACATGGCTGTGTACCCTGTCAAAAAGGTGACATGGGGGGCATGGCATTTTAAACAGGACTTGCCCCCTCTTAATCATATTGTAGAAGCAAAATATCCTTTTGTTATGAATCCAGCGACAATTCTGTGCAGCATCCCCACGGAAGCTGCCTACTTCGTGGTCAGAGATTTGAAGAATGCCTTCTTCTCTATACCGCTAGACCTAGACTCACAGGACTTAACTTCATTTCTATATAGAAATAAGAAAAGACTTCCTCAAGGGTACTGTGAATCACCTTCCATATTCAATAGGGTCCTTCAGGTGGACCTAAGCAACGTACAGATGGAGAGTATGGTTATACAGTGAGTAGATGACATACTAATCTGCAGCAAGACAGAACAGTGTAGAAGTGACTCAGTACACATGCTGACAGTATTAGCAGCCAAGGGATACAAGGTGGACAATGCCAAATTATAATATTGCCAGACAGAAGTGTTATACATTGGACAGATGATCTCTCAAAATGGCCAGCAAAAACCACAACAGTCAGAGAGATGCAGCAACGCTTGGGGCTATGTAATCACTGCAGGGAATGGGCGTTGGACTACAGCACATACACTAGTCGGTTATTAAGTGCACTGAAGGAAGCACAGAAAGGGAGAACATAATACAGTGGTCAACAGAAATGACTGAGGCATTTGACGAGCTGAAGGAAGCAATCTGCACAACTCCGGTAATAGAGATTCCAGGCTAACAAAAGGAAGTCTTCCTGTTCTCACACTCTGATGGAGTAGTGATGACAGCAGTACTGACACAGAAGACTGGCATGGGGTACAAGCCACTAGCATATTACTGCGGGAAACGAGAGAATCAAATTCTGAAAAATACTACATTACTTTAACAATTCCATTATTGTTTTTCGTGGTTTAGAAAAGCTGTGATCTAAAATACCCACATTGCTTCAAATCATGTGAAAACACACCCACTCTTGCAGACTATTCAGAAATGCTGACAAAAATTAATAAATAGACTCTGTAGTATTCTTTCATTCATACCCATGTATACTTAAAGTGCATACGTGCTAAATTTCATACAAAGGTTGAGTACATCGTCATTATGTTAAAAACTATTCTATAACATTATTACAAAATACAGTCTGCCCAAAATGTTTCGTTCCTTCTTGGCTTGAGATTTAATCACTGGAACATCTTCAGGGGCTAATGTATCTGCAACCATTAGGGTGCTTGCCAATCTTATATGCCAATCTTATATGTTTACACAATCTCTCGATCTGTTTTTACACTGCTACAATTCAACTTTGTTTGTTAATACTGGTTCATATGGTTTGACGTTTCTGGCATGACATTTTAGACTTTGGATCTTTCAGTTTATCCACCTGTAATTGAACCAAGCGCATATCTTGTGGTATAAAGTCTTCTATTGGTATGACATAGAACATTTGACATATTTGTTTCACAATGCTAAATATTTATTAGTACGCTGCCAAACACGACGATATACCTTTGTTAGTACGGGCAATCTCTATGGCTTTACAAAACACACATGTCCACATCTTTGACGCCTTGACTATTGTAAATGTTTACAGTTTTTCTTTTCTAAGACCTAGGGCCTCATTACGAGTTTGTAGGTAGCCATGGTGCTATTAGCGCCATGGCTGCCTCCAAACTCGGGTCTGGGTCTGGGTTCCTTGAATGAGGAATTACCAGGTCATTTCAACCTTGGAGGACCCGGTAATTCCTCATTCAAAATAGCCATCACCATTCCCATTCAGGCCCCCATGGGGCTCAATGGGAATGGGGAGGGAGCTAATAACAGGCCCGTTATTAGCTCCCTGGTCCTTTAGTGGCTCTCGCTAAAGGACCTCGGAATGCGGCGGTAAGGGGTTAACGGCACTGGCATCCTTACCGGCGCCATTAACCCCTTACCGCCGCACTCGTAATGAGGCCCCTAGTCTTTCTAGATACATCCTGCATGCATTCATAAATCTCCTCCATATATTTTGGCCGGTAAATTGTAAGCTGTTAGTAGTCTGTGTTTCGAACATATGCCTTACTTGAGATTTATTCTCTTGTTCCTCGCAATCTGTCTCAAAGGTTGCTTTTGATTAGTTTGCTGCTGGCATTATAGGTGCTGCAGGTATATATAAAAGGATCTCATTTAATGCTATTATGGGGTTGCTGCTTGTACTGTTTTCTATTTGCTATAATTTAGTAGTAACGCATTTCATCTCAAATTGTAATTCACTTACGTGATTGTTATTTCTCATCTGTTGTGCCCGTGTTCATATGTGGCCCGGAAATGGTCCTCCCACCACGATTGTACACAGTCTAGCTGTTGCCTATAGAGACATATCCGTCTTAATTGTGCAACTGTTCAAGAACCATTACATCTTTCAGTATTTGTTTCTATTCCTGTTCTTCTTACTTGTTGCAAGGTTTGAACGTCTCCAACTGCGGATCTCAAATTATTGCTGGCTCGCGGATCGTCCTAAGCCGCTTTGTATACTTCATGTCTTCTGTTTCTGAGATGTTACGTTACCGTGCGTGTAGAGCGTACTAATTTCCTGTGACTCGCAGGGTATACTGGTCCTTGTATTCTCTTCTGTTTAGTAATTTTTTACTTGTTACTTGACATTCTTGGCTATGCGCTGGTATGTTTCTGTTCTAAATAACTTTCCAATTATTTATTTGATTTTTGTTTTTTACGTACCCGTCTTGGCTAAGCACTGTCGTGCTTGCATTCCATGTCGCTTCCTGTTGCTATAGTAGTTTAACATCTTTTTGTTATGACGTCTCTGCCTGAAGTTGGAAAACTTAGCAGAGGACTGGGTTACATGTATTCCTAATTTAGAGGTATTTCTGATCTTTTGTTATCTGGCTGCATTCTAATTCCTGTTAGGTAGTATTTCTCTCTCTTAAAGAGTATTGGTTCACTCGTAACCACTCAATGTTCTCATTTTAGACATTTCAGGTTTCTTTTGGTGAGGAAAATGAATTCTATTTCTTTCCTGAATAATTTGTCTTTATCAATACTGTTGTCTCTACCTGTGGGTAGTTTGTAAATTACTGTCCATTATAATTCTTCTGCTGTGTGATTCTTTTCACTGAAGTGTTTTACCAGTGGTGCATGTTCTACCTAGTTTCTTACACAGATGTTGTGTTCTGTGATCCTGGTTCATACAATTATTTCTGTTTTTCCAATGTATAAGAGATTACATGGACACTAGATTGCATATATCACCATTTTAGTGTTGCAGTTCGTTAGTGCTTTTTGTTGCCATATTAATGTAAAACCTAAGTCGCATTCAACAGTTCTTTTTGTGGATGTTCAGCATCTGCAATTCCCACATGGTGTGTGGCCTTGGGCTTTTTCCAGCCCCCATATTTCGGATAGATTTCTCTGCTTCTGAGTTGGTTGTCTTATATCGTTCTTTGTTCGTCTGTCTTATAGATTTCTACTGCACTTGAAGGCAAAAATGGGGAGGGGGTTGGACTTGATTTGTGTTTCTTATAAACCCTCCAGTTCTTCATTACAGATTTCTTGATCTTGTCGAGAGATGACAAAACGTGCTCACAAAGTCAAGATTTTCACTATTTTTTTATTTCGGTTTGTATTGAACTAAGGCATCACAATTGGTAGCTCTTTTGTAAGCTTGTTCCACTATTTTATTTGGATAGCCTCACTCTAGTAGTTTCTCTTTCAAGTATTCATCTTCTTGTTTGTACAATTGTACATTACAACTGCTTCTTATTTGTCACAGGAATTGCCAAAAGGGCAAGTTATTCCTAGTGTGCTACCTTTTGTGAAAAATGTGTAAGGAACTTGGGGTTGGTCACCCTAAATTACCTGGGGGCAACCAGACGTGGTCTCCATGCTCACTGTGCTCAGAGAGGCACAGCTTCACCTCACTGATGAGGCCCAAAAAGGCTGAAACACGTGTATGGGGTTGTTGTTGGTACTCTTGTTCAGAGATGAATTGCCATAGCATTTCGGTGCTGGACTGCCCATGTGGGCGGGACAAAGACTGATATGCAAATGGGTATTTTCCATCTGTGAAAGGTACAGTGAGCAAAAAGCGTGTGCTGCAAACTCTCACCTCAGAACAGGTTATCATGCCATGTTCTCTCTGGAGAGGAGCGCCTGCTACCTTTTGTGAAATATGCCTGGGATGAAAGCTATCAAATCTATGAAGCGCATTTTTATCTGCAGGTTTGTTATACGGTTTTAGTCTCTAAGACTGAATTAATGCCTGCCACTATCGGTCTCCCTGGTGGTTTGGTTAGTGTTTTATGTATTTTTGGGAGTGTGTAAAATGTAGGCATTCTTGGATTCTGTTTTACCAGAAACTCTGCCTCTTGTCGGCTGATCCAATAATTCGAGATCCTCAGTCAGACCCATTCGAACCTTGCAAGAGGTAAGAAGAACAGGAATATAAACACATACTGAATGATGCAATGGTTCTCTTCAGGCAACAGGAAGACTGCGTACAATCACAGTAGGAGAACCGCTTCGGGTCCACAGACGGACATGGGCACGACAGATGAGGAGGGACCTGAAGTCGTTGAGGAAGGCGACAGCATAAACAGCCAAGAGGACTTACTTAAGCAGCCAGCGGTATACCCAGGAGACCAGGTTCTCCTCAGAAATTTCTCTAGAGGGTGTGACGCACCCATGTTCATGGGTACACACACAATCAAAGCAGTGACTGAAAGAGTAGTTAAATTAATTGGGAAACATGTTTGGAATCATTTGGGGGACATCAAGCCCTACAAAGCTGTGGCCTCATCTGGCAACAACATTTACAGGGCCAGCGCTTCTCAACAAGAAGAGCAAAGAGACAATTTGGAATCAGCACTGCCGATCAGAGGACACCCAATGGTTACTCGCTCACAGGCAGCAGAGTTAGGGCAAGGTCTTCCCACACATACAGAGTGAGGGTACAATGTCTGCTATTTTTCTATCTGCACACATTCATTGTGAAAGTTCGACTTTTTTATTGCATTTCTTCCATGCTGCCCCCTGAACCTCAAAATGATACCTTTAAAGGCCAATTTATCCAATTTATTAGAAGGTCCAACAGATTCTGAGCATGTCCTCCTAGTGTGTATTATCATGTCTTCATGGTATATTTGACCCAAGCTTACCCACGACTCGATCAAGGAAACGCATCTGTCCTGACAGTCCTCAGAGACCCTAGAATTAAGACTGTGGCGGACAACTTTTCATTTTTGCCATGACTGATTATATGATTAACGGGGCCTGAACTACTATAACACTAACAGAGTAGCACTCATTTTTTGCACATTTCAGGCAGGCAACTGATATCTTCAAGCTACACAATGATCTAAACAGAACAGGTGATGGAAGGGGTTATTAAAAACATACTTGTCTTGTCTCTTATTTCCAAGTGGTGTTTTTGCATTTCTCTTTAGGCGAATATCTCTTGTATCTAGTGAAACCACTGTATCCACTACTAAAACTACCTCAACTCCAGCAGGTGGAACAAGCATATCAGCTGGACAGGGGAGCACTGTAACAAGGTAAGGGGAGGTAAGCAGATTGCTGACACAGACATGGGAGCGGTGGACCTATATCTCACTGACACTGCTCGATTGTCCTACACTATATGGTAGCTTCTATGTCTGCTCACTAATCCCCTATGCCATGAGTGCCTCCAGAACGTGTATAGCAACTGAAATATCAGCAGCAAGAGCACAATGCCTTATGTACCTATCCATGCTTGCAACCCGAGGAAGATTCCAGGGAAAACAGCAGCATTTAGAGGGATGTCTCAGACAACGTTCCCCTATGAAGACAGTTATATAATTAATCTTGAAATGATGAACAATTACTGGCCGTTAGACTAAGCTATAGAATACGTAACTGATGGCCCACAGAAAGGAGAGACAAAAATAATAACACTGAAGGAACTACCCTCGCCGAAAAGCAGGGTTAAGGAAATAGGAGGAGAACAGGATGCTGGGAAAGACCACAAATGCTTGTGTATGGCCAAGTATACACAGCAGAAGTATGGAAAGAGGGAGTAGTAGGAAGCAAAGCACACACCCTAGTACAAGCAGCAGTGCCTGGAAGAATGGGATGCAAGCACTAGGATGGGAGCTGATGCAGACAATAAACTACATTAAATGGCTTCTGTCATGGGTATCAGGCAGGTAGTTGGGGAAAGCTGGGTGGAGGCTTGGCAGGCCTGGCATGGGCACACAAAGAACCCATAACAAATCCCTCATTTCATTCCTTCCTAGTGTTTGTAGTAACTTCCTGGTTACCACTACCTGTTGCCAAACAGGAAGTGCATGATAACTCATGAGCTCTCTGGTGTTTGGGTGTGGCTGGCTATATAAGCCACCCCCAAGATTCTTCCAGTGCTTCGTGTTGCTTACTGTGAGCTGTATCAGCAACACACTTGCCGTGCTCTGGATCAGCCAGCATCTGTTTACCTGCTCCGGATCATCCTGTTTCTGCTTACCTGCTCCGGATCATCCTGCTTCTGCTTACCTGTTCCCGATCATCCTACTTCTGCTTACCCGCTCTGGATCATTCAACTTCAGCTTACCTGGTTTTTACTCCATGCCGCAGCTATCTCCAGTCAAGAGTGGACTTCTACACCGGCACCTGTAAGAACAAAGAAGAACAGTGTTAACACGCACACATCAGTAACACTGCGCATACTCACTGAATCTTCCCGCGATGCTGGAATCCAGGTTAGTTGCACGAGCACACAAACCCCTGTAAGAAAGAAGAGACATTATTCATTGCGCTCGCTCCAATAACGTGGACACTTATTTCACTGCGCTCTCTCTCTCTACGCGGTGCATACTTACCAAAAGCCTCCGTGCAAACTTACCTAGCCACTAAGTCTCCAGTAGCGCTGATCCCGGACTCGAGGCGCTAATACCACATAATTTCTCCTGCAAGGGAAAGGGAGAAACATTACCAGGTGCACTCGAATTGAAGGTGCTGCGCAAACCTACCAGCAGCTAGCTTCTACACGCAGCGCTACTCACCCACAAAAATACCGGCAAACAAAGACAATACGGCCAATTTTGGAAACTCAACATTCTCCGCGCAACTTTTACTTGTGGGAAGGACTTTCTAGCCAGTGAAGTCAGCCTACAGACATTGGCAGCAATCACATGAGTGAATCGCGCCCCTGCAAATGCAGGATGGAGTGGACACCCTACTAAAGATCAAGGTAAGCCCATAGGTGGACATCACAGCACACAGTAAACAGAAGGGAAGGGCCCAGGGGAATCGGTGAATTCAGGTCTGAGTGTACACCTTGTATTTGACAGGTATTCCTCTGGGTGGAACAGGGGATGTGAAGACTCGGGGTCAAGGGAGGCTCGTCCATCGCTCCTGCAGAGACACAGGTGAGTGTGACAGCTTCAATGTGATAAAAGAAGAGCTCTGAACAGTTAGGTTAATGGTACTCCAAAACAGATATGTTCTAGACCTTCTCACAGCAATGGAAGGAGGAGTTTGCTCCAAGATCGGGAGTTCCTGTTGCACATTCTTGCCTGCCAATGATTGAGAGAATGACAAACTGACGGAAGCAGCGACAAGATTATCAAAGATGCATGCCAAGATGGAGGAAGAAGTCAAAGGGACAGAAAAAGACCACAGCTGGTTGTCATACATATGGTCCTGGATACCTTAATGGCTAGCAGACGGACAGAAAGTATTACTAGGAGCTTTAATCTTAATACTAGCAGGACTGTGTGTGGTGAAGATCTCCATTACACAATGCCGCAAAACTACTGAGAAGACAATAGGGGTGATGGTGGATATGAATATGGAGAAAGGCAAGATAGTAGAAGAGAGAGATAACCTGAGGACAAGGATAAAGGAATGTCCACTGTTCGCGACTGAGATGATAACATTCGACAATCCATTCAGCAATAGCAGGTCCTGGGGGAAATGGGTATGGTGCAACCCAGAAGATGACTGCAGCTATATGACGTGGAGTTTCAATGATCATGCAAATTACTATGGAGAAATATATGGCTACCAAGAGCAAGCATGACAAAATATGGAGGATTGGTGGACATGTCGACCAGAGGGGGGACTGAAGAGAGGGTCCCAGAACTGCCTCCCATCATCCCCATGAACATGAAACACCGAAGAGTCAAGAACGCACAAAGTCACTCATTATTCGGACAACCCCCAGGAGCACCAGTGACTGACACATATGCAGAGATGTATTCTCTCAGACAGCCATTCCAACCTGAATGTCTTTTTGGATACAGGCGCCTCAACAGTGGTCATAGACCCAAATATCATGATGAATGATGTTGACTAAATGCCGAGAAACCACTGGGCTGACGTCATTAGTGACACCACACCATAGCCACGTTAGACATTAAGCACACTAACAACCATGCAGAGCTTTACACAAACACACATTTGTATACATGAAGAACATGCTTACACAGTTCTGTCGATAGGTACAGATACAAATACATGCTGTCAAAGCTTTTATTTTTTTTCTCATTAGCCAAGTGCAGAAACGCTGAATGCAAGGCAACAAAGAGATGCAAAGCAAGCTTGCTGATGCTTATGGCAACTAACCCTATGGAATTACAGGACTATATGAGGAGCCTGGCAGGACCAAATACGACTAACCTATAGGAAATATAGCACAATATAAGTGTGTCAAAATCATAATAGAAGTCTACTGAAAATCACATAAGGCCTAAACCCGCAGCACAAGAGATGAGGGGGAGCACTACCAGGATGCACAGAGCAAGAAGTCCAGCACTTCAACCCAAGGTCAGAGACAAGTAGCACATTACAAACCTCAAAAGACAAGGTGCCAGCTGCAGAAAAGCAGAATACATCCTCATTTTTGCAGGCCAGAATAGCTCTATTTTGTGGTCTACAACCATGTGTGGCGATTGAGCTAGACAATGGTCATTCACTGTGGTGGGAAGACGAAGAGTTCTCAGCAACCCAGACATGAAGTGAAACACGACCAAGTCAACAATGTTGCAAAATGGAGAGCACTCCCATAGGCAAAAGTGGTGCTTTTACCAGATACATTGGGAACACATAGTTATTTCACATCACCTTGAAGAGGTGCATAGAGGACTGAAAACCAAACTGGGTCCCAGGCCTGAGGAGACCAGTTCCAGCCAATCAGGGGACAGAAAATCAGGGGTCGATGACAGGGGGCAAGGGCCAATGTTAATTCTGTGACCCTGCAACAATGTAGTAGATAGTTTCTTGGGTAAGGGGCAGGCCAGCCACCTGACATTGATTGACCAGTAGTCTAAGATGTATAAGGGCAATCTATAGTGTCTACCACTCAGAGCACCCAATGAGTTTGTGTGATAGGTTTTTGGAGAGGGCCCATGTGCTGACGCCATTCTGCATCAAAAAGGACTGACACATTTTTGGAATTGTAATAAACAACAGTTCTAACCTGCCCTTAGCTGAGTCCTCTGTTTATTCCAGGGACGGGTTGTTGGGCCATTGGGAGTGGAAGGGGTGAGCTTGTAGTAGCCCCCAGACCTCTGGCCTTCCAGACCTCACCAACAGTCCAAATCTATGGGGGGGTGACCAGCAGATGACCAGGCTGCATGTGAGCTATCTGTGATGGATAAAATATCTGTTATTAATCCGGCTCGACTTCAAGATGCAATTGCCTAATTGCCTAGAGGAAGCATTTTGCTCTACCTGGGTGCCAAAATCAGGCAATCGATTGAGGAGGGAAGGTGCACAGGTTGAGGTTCTCCTTACCCTGGAAGGGGAAGCTGACTGCAGTGCCAAGGCTGGGGACCTGGTGTAGGAATATGTGTGCTGGACAGCCATGGACTGATATGTCATGCTAAAAAAGTGCCTTTTGGTGCATCCTCCTTCCAATATGCTTAATGTATCTGTATAATGAAGAGTGGATGCCTTTAATGACTATTGTCAGCTAGAGTGCATATTTGGATTTGTGGCGGCAGTGAGCTTGCCTGAGTGTTTGCATGCATACCTTTGATGTGACTGTGGTGGTCTCTGCTTCCCCTTAGATCCACAGGCTAAGAGATTAATTAGAGCTGGCACCAGCCTCTGCTTCTAGCACCCAGTCCATGGTCCTATCCTACTCTCAAATAATCTCTGGATCCAGGTAGATGGGTAAATAAAGCTGGAACATAGGGAGAGACAAGCATAGTGTGCAGCAATCAAAAAGAGATGAATTGATGAATGCCAAATCCGTAAAGAGGAAACAGGATATGGAGGTAGTGGGGCCTACAGTTGACGGATAAAAATTAGATTACATCAGCAGACCTGCTATCGGTTATGGAGGAGTATTTATTTATTTAAAAATAATTCTAATAGAGCGTCAATTTGGCAAGAAGCAGCAGAGCGCAGTACAAAATACAATTATATTTTCAAGTACAAACAATTATAATAAGCAGTAACACATTTGGATTCAAAGGAATAAAAGCCGATCAGGACAAAAAACCCAGCTAAAAAAATCTATCAGAACAGAATATTCCAAAGGGTTGTAAGAACTTTCCTAAACCTCAGGTACACATACTTTTCGAATATGAATTGGCAGAGAATTTCGATGAATAACTGCTGCACCTGAAAATGATCTTTTCAAGATGCAACTATACCTAAATCTACATACTGTGATGCTGGAAATGCATCAGAGGGACAGGGCCTCTGAATCCTTGTCCTTTACTGCTTTTTATCGTGTGTTCTGTCGTGTTTTCTGCCCAGGAGTCCATGTGGGACTCCTGGCAGTGCAGCTCTCTCTTTTGGTTTGGTGAACAGACTCATGGGATACCCTTATGGCACCCATGGGTAGGGGTACAACCCTGTGCCCCTAGTGTATGTTTTTGGGCACCTGTGGGTGGCCCACAGAGCAGGGTATGGGCTGGTGGCAGCTCCATGCTGAATTTGACAGGTGCTCTGGGTGTCCTCCATTTTGGGATACCCAGGCCCTGCCATTGCGATCAGTTGATTCCTGATAGGAAACAAGATGGCCCCTGTGGCCTCTTGCTTTCTATTGCCTGTTACCTTGTTTCCCAAAGTCCTGGGAAGCCCTGACTCTGTCCCTTCCCCCTGACTGGCTGTTGGGTGGAAGTTCCATATATGGTGTTGTTGTGAAGGCCCAGCTAGACTGACTGGAGCCTTCCCAGTGACTGTATGTTGTGGGTACCTCCTGTGGGTGGGACCTGGGTGAATGGAGTGTGTGACCAATATACACTCCTTGTTGTGGTTGTCTGGTTTCTGGCATGAGAGACAAAGACTGAGACAGCCCTGCCCGAAACTGGCCTGAATGCAGTGTGTAGTGTTGAATGGCTGGGTACTTGTCCCAATCCACATTCCTTGTTGTGAGTGTCTGAAAGGGAGGAGTGTGGCCTGAATGCACTGTGTGCCTGATTGGCTGACTGACTGCATGAATGCCCTTCTGTATGATTGGCTGCTGAGTGTGTGCCAGCAGTGTGGATGAGAGACAGAATAGTATATCTGGGGACCTCTCACCACTGGTAATTGTTCAGAAGCGTTCAGGAGCTGAGTCTCCACTCTAAGAGTAACTGGAACTGCTGATCTTCGACGTCCAGCTGGAAGAAGAAGACTTGCTGCTGCATTTGCTTCGACCGATCCGAAGGCTGCCGAAATCGTCGAAGACTGACCCGAGAGAGGACCTGGTAAGGTGCCCTCTTCCCGTGCTCCGAGGGACCATCGAGCATCGCTCCATCTTCGCCGAAGCGCCCTGGAAGTCAGACCCTCGAAAGGCTGCCGACTCGAGACGGGACCGCCGAGGAGATCGAAGTGAAGAACCCGGACATCGCCGCCGTCGAAGTCCATTGCCGTCGACCAGGGTTCGAAGGTCTGTGTAACCGCTGGAGGCCCATCGAAGTTGTGTTGCCCAGCCGTGGGAACCACTTGACGCCGTGCCGCCGACGACCGGAGCCGCCCGCTCCTTTGCCTAAGAACATTCGAATCGAAGGACTCCCTCGCCTGCATCGTCGACCACTTTGTCCTGCCGGAGAAAGTCGAGGACGACCAACGCGCCGAGGAGAAACCTGCCGGTGGGTTTCCCGCCACCCGAAGACCACAAAGACTCGAACGACTCGACGCCCTTGCTGGGCCCCCGTCTCCACAATCTTTGCGGTCCAGAACAATTGTCATCGAGGTGCCCCGCACGCCTCTGCCTTGCAGGACACCAACGCTCCGTCGTCGACGAGCACCGCTTGGATCGAAGCTGCCGCCTCATCGACGCCGTTCTACCCTGTTTGTTGTCGGACGTTCGACGCCCCGTGTCTCCCGCTTGAAAGGGAAGGCATTCAAGAAGGGCCGTCGATTCCCCGCCGCCGAACGCCGAGTTCCTCGACGCTCCTCGACGCCTCTCGACGATCCGTGACTCCTGCTTGAAAGGGGGTCGCTCAAGAAGGATCTGTAGACGCCTCTTCGAAGAACTCGACTCCACCAGGTACATTGGGGGGGTAAAAACATTATAGGAGGGAATCAGACTTGCAGAACAATATATGGACTGGGCTTGTGCTATATCTTTATTTTACAGGTTGCCCAGGTGGGGGGATCTCCACACAGAACTGTGTCTAGTGGTAGGGGCCAGTATTCTGCCTATTGCTCAACCATCTTATTTTCTCTCCTCTCTCTATTGCTGGTTTCACTCTATTGATCTGTGTGACATTGTTACAGTATTGTTGATGCACTTTAATGAGATCTAATACAAAGGGTGGTACCACTTTAGAATTGTATATATTTGTCATTGTTGATTTTCCTAAGTACAAAGTGAGTTATTATGATAAGTGTACATAACCTTGAATATTGATTATATAAAGACTGTGTTCTAACCAATACAGTGTGTGAACATTCCTTTGTGGGGGCTTGGGGACTACACTGTACTTAAGAACCAGCCTGCATCACCTCCTGAGAAGCTAGGCCTTGATTGCTCGACCATAGCTACCGAATAGAGAATCTAGGCTGGGGTCCTCTGTGCCTCCCCTCTACCATATAGAGAGCAGAAGCACAGACCACCCCCTACCAGTCCTCTACACATACCTCTAAGCGAAAAGAATCATGACTATGAAGACACCTCAATCCCCCTGAGATGTTCAATGTATCCGTCAAATAGTGTGGGATTTTGACTATAATGTTTTATGCACATTACAGAGCAATTTAAAAACAATTCTACCAAGCAGAGGCAGCCAATGAAGGGCCATTAAAATAGGAGTTATGTGGCCAAACCTTCGAGCTCCAGAAGCTAAGTGTGGTGACGTATGAAAAACTGCTTTTAGCGGGGACAGAAGAGAGGAAGGAAGCACAATTAAAATTTAATAGGGTAATGTACAAGTGCCTAAACCAATAAAAGAAAATGAGTGGAATAGCAAACGATTTTAAAGAGAAAAGATGATATTGAGCATCTTTAACCAAACAATGAATATGAGGCACTAGACTCAACCTTGAGTCCAATGTAAAGCCTATGGATTTACCCATATTTGAGAGCTCATTTCAGAGCCCCAGAATCTGAGTCTTGTGATACCATTTGGATAAAGGAAAAGTACAGGGGGAGTGAGAAAATAACAGAAATTCAGTTTTTGACTGATTGAGTTTTTAAAATAAGACAACATTCAGATCTCAATATCAGAAAAGCAATCTCACCGTGTGAGCATATCATTTTAGAAGACATGTTCAAATACACTTGGGCGTCATCAGCATATTCGTGCATTGCCACTCTGTGTTTAATAGCAATTTTTCGCATTGGTTCGATGTATATATTAAACAGCAAAGGAGCCAGAATCAACCCTTGGTGGACACCGAATGGAATACTGATATAATGAGAATGATTAAAGCCTATGACAACCAATTGTAGTCTATTACACAGAAAAGAGCAAAACCACTCCTGGGCCAGACCCCCGACCCCCATAATGTTTTGACAAGATTCCGAGATTTTCATGGTTGGTCACATTGAATGTGGCCAAAAGGTCGAGCAGCATCAACAGACAGAATCTGTCATCATCCAGAATTTTCTAAATATTGCCTAAGATGGGAAGGGTGGCAGTTTTAATGCTACATCTCGAATGAAACACAAATTGAAAATTTTTGAATATTTTATCAGTACTCCAAGGGTTCAGCACTCTCTCAATAAATGTACTGAGAAACGGAAGCAAAGATACTGGTCTATAATTAGCCAGGCAATGCTGGTCCCAAATATCTTTTTAACAAAGAGGCGAGATGGCTCACTTTCAAAAAATCAGGAAAACAACCAGAGGCTAATGACAAATAAACAAGCTGTATACAAATTGTCTTCCTTTACTTTGATGGCAGGACATGGATCATCACTACAGTGACTGGCCTTCTATCTGGATATTACATCCATAGGTTTGTCATCAGTGGGAATGGAGTAAGAATTCCATCCACTAATGATTTATAGCTCACTTGGACTGTCTCAGTATGGTTATGCAAAATGTCCATCTAATGTCAGATATTTTCTTATAAAACAATGAAGCAAAATCTGGAAAGGAGACTGTGTAGAGAGAAGATGATTTAGTATAATCATTAACAATTAGAAAGTGCTTTGGGTTGATTAGCAACTGCCTCAATCAGAGAATTGTAATCTTTGGACTTAGCCAAAGAAATCAACTAAGCTGTTCTTTTAATGTATTCAAATTGTCAACCTTGGGAAAGTAGCCCAAGTACATTCAGCCTATTGGCCAATTTGTTGTTGGGAGTTTAGAGAGTCCAAAAACCAAGGAGCTGAAGGTTTAGGACAAATAGGTTTTGTATATAATGATGCAATGATGTCTATCCCAGATTTTAGAGCACATTTCTCAATTACGTCATCAATAGATAAGTGTTTATCGGTAGGGGTGATCACATTCTCAAAGAGTATGGAAAGAGATGAAGAATTAATGGCTACATGTCATTTAATCAAATGATAAAACAAAGAACTAATTTTGAATGAAGAAAAACATCTTTAAAAAAGAATTAATTTATTTTCTCGATGTTTTACAAACTCCCCTTTTTTTTAATACTTTTCCTCACCGCTAAAATTACTATTCCCATTTCGCACTCTGAAACACTTGTGTACGAGCGTTACAGAAATAAAATATCAATCAATCAATCATTCCCAACCCCATATATATAGTTTTCTAAAATTCGTTTTTAACCAGTTTCTGCGGTTAAAAAGAAACAGTAGCCAAATAGAGGCATATGAGATGGAAGCAAGCATCGGATAAACTCAAAGAAAGAGAGTACCCCAAGAAATTAATACAAAGATCAGCCAAAAGAGCTTATAATAACAATCGGCAGGCACTTCTTGAAGACAAAATAAAAAAAACATGGATGATCGAATAGTGAGCGTGAACACCTTTACCAACCTAAGTCTCAACATTACCAATATAGTTCGTAAGCAATGGAAAATCTTTGAAAAGGCCACGGTCAAACTACCTTGCCCACTGTTTGCCTACAGGAAATCCACCACTATAGGCAACCACATTAGTAGTAGTAAATTAAAAACTAACGTGAAACCACGGGAAACCCTCACTCAAAGTTGGGGGCTGACTCCACTTAGTGGACATCATGCCTGTGGTAACTGTAGTGTATGTAAATACACCTCTACATCTAAAGAAATTGATATTGGCTTGGAGAGAAAATGGCAGCAAACGAGATTTTCCAATTGCAATATGGAATTTGGGATCTATATGATCACTTGTCCATGTGGCAAAAGATACATAGGTAAAACCAATAGAAAAATAAAAACCCTGATCATAGAACACCGGAGCTGCGTTAATAAAAAGGTATTAACAGCACCTATGGTTAAAGGATAGTTCCGGGACTTTTTTTTTATTGTCCCTACGGTTCGGCCATGTGTTTTTAAGCATAAATCGGTAGATCGTAGAAAACTTTCCTGTGGACCTTACCCGACTTTTCGTCCATTAACGCACTCGAAATCAGACGCCATTTTCTGATAATCCTATCATTTCCCCCCATCGCCCTGGCTCACCTGCTTTTGCGGCACTAAATCAAATCCCCCGCCCCTGAGCCTGACATCAGCAGACGCGTACCGCCCATTTCCCAACGCCAAAGCACGTTTCGTGTCAACAATCGCTGCGCCTCAGCTAATGAAGTGTCGCCATGGAAATGGCAGGACGCCTCTTTCCTCAATAAGTATAAACACACCGTTTCACAACACACAGCAACAGATTTTCGATTCCATTACTCTCTCTGTGTTACTTTGAGTATTCTGTGACTCGTTTCTGTGCTCTGGTCAGCTACCTTCGCCGCTTCTAGGCCTTGTGAACACCTGTACCATCTCTGTAAATTATTTTACTTTCTTTACCAAACAATGGCTACAATAATGCCGTATATGTACGAGCCCGAGTACACCGAGGAGGAACTACTGGAAAGGCAAGCACGCGAAAACGATGGGGATTCGGAAATACTTACCACACCACTTTGTTCAAGCGTTGGCAATAAAAGGCCGTTGGATTTTATTGATACAAAACATGGTTATAGGTAAATAATCAATATGGTTGATCATAATAAATCATCCTTTTGGGCACCGGGTACAGAGATGACCCCCTCTGGCCCGTGCCGCCTTGCCACCACAGGCCAGCCTGCTGCTGACTAACTGCCTAGGCATCCAGGGTCTCCAGGGTGAACTGCACCCATATATTCTCCTGGGAGGGTGAGGTATTTATAAACTCACCCCCCTGCCTTCCATGTACTAGATCCTGCAGCCTGCCTCTTACATGCAGTTAGATGGCCTCTCCTTGGTGAGGCCCTGCGGCAAACGAGTCTTGTCTGCACGACCACCGCCCCAATCCACCCCCCCCCCTATCAAAGGCAGTTCGCACCGGGGTACTTGCGCTGGCAAGTGGAGCTGTCAGGGAGCGATAAAGGCCAAGAGGTGCCAAAGACCATGTACACTTCAAAGTGGTCTATAGAGCATGGGTTGTTGTTCCCATGTCTACCTCCAGACCCAGTGTCTCCTGCCAAGCATCCCCCCTCACTCTGGACGCCCCCCAGCAATCCACATAAGTGTGTCTCCATTCACGAGTCTTCCTGTGTCTTGTCTGCACGACCACCGCCCCAATCCACCCCCCGCCCTATCAAAGGCAGTTCGCACCGGGGTACTTGCGCTGGCAAGTGGAGCTGTCAGGGAGCGATAAAGGCCAAGAGGTGCCAAAGACCATGTACACTTCAAAGTGGTCTATAGAGCATGGGTTGTTGTTCCCATGTCTACCTCCAGACCCCGTGTCTCCTGCCAAGCATCCCCCCTCTCGCTGGACGCCCCCCTGCAATCCACATAAGTGTGTCTCCATTCACAAGTCTTCCTGTGTCTTGTCTGCACGACCACCGCCCCAATCCACCCCCCGCCCTATCAAAGGCAGTTCGCACCGGGGTACTTGCGCTGGCAAGTGGAGCTGTCAGGGATCGATAAAGGCCAAGAGGTGCCAAAGACCATGTACACTTCAAAGTGGTCTATAGAGCATGGGTTGTTGTTCCCATGTCTACCTCCAGACCCCGTGTCTCCTGCCAAGCATCCCCCCTCACGCTGGACGCCCCCCTGCAAACCGCATAATGCCACGACATATACACGTCATTCATTCACAAACACACCCCTGTTTCGAATTCTTTATAACCCACTTCATATTTCTAATGAGAACTTCTTTGCGCTTTGCTAGTCAACCCGTGAAGGTGCTGGTTATCTGCTCTTCGTCTCTGTGAACTTCCGTGACCACTTCGAGGAAACTCGTCAGTTTGCAACCTGTGTACTGCTCCCTGTTCTACGACAAGAAACTACTCTGATCCCTGCATCTAACTGTTTGTTCGTCAAGGTAAGGCCATGTACCATAATCATTTTGCGTCCAATTTCTTTTCGTTCAAGACAGTACATGCAAGGAACTAGTCACATGTTCTGAGTTTAGTGAAATTATTTTTCTATTTTTTTAAAGTTATTCAAATACTTATCCGCATGTGAATAACGTGTATAGTTCCAAGAACCAAAGAGAACCTTGCATTGAACCTTTCATGTGTCATTTAATTTTTTAACACATTGGTATTCATAGAGAATTGTTGATCTTTACTTTTCAGAACTTTCCACAATGCCTGCCTGTTCCATTGGCGGTTGCCCTTCGAAGACTCATAGTAAATCTGAAGGTACTATAATGCATGTTTTCCCTAAGACAATAGATCAGATAAGAGAATGGGTCCGATATTGCGGATATCCACCGTCTGAGCTTGAAAGTAGAGTCCTAGAAGTCTTTGCGGACAAGAGGGGTGATCGATACCGCATCTGCAGCAGGCACTTTACCTCTGACATATACTCCACATCATTGCTAATAAAGAAGAACACACCGCGAGCGAAGCGAAAATTGCTCTCAACCGCTATTCCCACTCTATTCGTCCACATCCCTCCACTGGTGAGTCAAGTTTACGTATTTATCTCTCGGCCTTGCGGTAGTGTGTAACATTAGCTAACAATAATTTCCCCATTTATGTATCCACTCAATATGAAGGCGGAAGATTCTCCATCCGTGTCGTTATTGCAGTCATCAGCCACTTCAAGCACCTATCGGGTAATCTTACTTAGCTATTCTGCCACTGACTTGTTTAAGGCATGTAAATCAATAGTTTTAATTTATCGTGTGATTATTTTACCTAATGGTACACCCTTGTACTCGTCCTCTAGTCTTTGCTTTCAGTTATAATTATTGTTATCCAAAATAATGAAAGTACTGTCTTTCAGGGAGATGCTGAGGAGTCCAACGCATTGACGACAACCGTTGATGTCACTCAGATGCTCGAGGTACGTTTCCGGACAGTTCCATCGATGGAGATCATCAGATCTTGCATTCTTGTAGCGTGATTGTTACACACAATGTTTCTTTCGTTTTTAGCCATTGATATGTCATTCTGTCGTCGCCCTCCTATGTGTCTTCTTTTTTCAATAATGTGTTCATTACTGATGAAAGTCCTATGTTTCAGGGAGTCGATGGAGCATTAGTCCAAGAAGAAGGGGGAGCATGCAGTTACGGGTCGGCGCAACAGCTTGCAGAAGTGTGCACCGCAGTTACATCGTCCCTTGATGTTCTTATGCATTTCGAGGTATGTATACTGACAATTCGATCAAGCGAAATCATATGACGTGATTACATCCGCTATACTTCCTTCTTTATTAACGCAAGTACTATGTTTCAGGGAGATGACGGAGCTTCTTCTACAAGAACATCACCCCTAGTAGTTGATGCAGATCTCTGGGTGGTGACACTTCCAACGATCGAGCAAATCGAATCATATTTAGATATCCATTATTTAACTGATCATTTGTGCAGGTCTATTTAGATGAGCCGTTGACGCCTGCACAAAGTGTATGTTCTTTTTAACAAAATAGAAAACCATACTAATGCAATTACTGTGTTTCAGGGAGTTACTGAAGCATCATCTTCAATAATATCATCAATGGAAGTCTATGAGGAGCCCGAGGTATGGATCTTGACAGTTCCATCTAACTAGATCAACAATGCGTGAATAATTGTCGTTTGAATGTTCTACACAAAGCGTTCATTCGTGTTTTGCTATTGAGATGTACGTGGGTATTGGTCCCCAAGTACATTTTGTGTTTTCAATATTATTATACATACTAATGAAAGTTCTATGTTTCAGGGAGTCGATGGAGCGTCAGTGCGTGATAGATGTGCTTATCATGAAAATATAGTCGTTGCAGCGCAAGAGGAAGTGGAGACATGCACACACGAGTCGGAGCAACAGCGTCCCGATGTTGAAGTTCGAGGCAAGAAAGTTTCAAAGAAAAGAAAGCAAAAGAAGGTTAGTGTCCTGGTCACTATATTATGTTGTTTTTCACTGTCAATAGTTCAATACTGTAAGTTGTGTTTAAACTGAACATCCCTTTTCCAATCTGTCCTCTAGTTGCGAGTGGGTGTACGAACTAGATCTACACAGACAGTGAAGCGAACGAGAGATGTTGCTTGTCAAACCTTTTTGCAGGGACTTGAGACCGGAGATGCATCGTGCCAATGGGAAGAATATGAAGTGATTGACAACGGAGCTATACCACATCCAGCCATTGATAGTGAATGTCCTCCTGGTAGTTCGGATGCAGTCGGAGATCAATTCAAAGAATCCACACCCGCAAAAACTAAGACCGCGAGAAAGTTGAAGAAATTGTTTTATTCACCCATCGCCGGAGAAGGAACAGATGTTGCAATGGAAGAGAATGAAGTGGACGACAATGAAACACCATCAATATCACTGAACATAGCGGAAGACGATATCAGAGATTCTACCTTTCATGTGAGTGACATGTCCTCAACGTTACAGGCCGAACCAGCTGGGATGCAGAGTGACAGTATAAGGAAAGAGGCCAAATTCATTGTATTCGATAGTTGTTTGATTGATATTATTATTCGGATGAAATGTGGGCATTCGGTTGGTGGGGAAGTATGTGGGGAGCCATTGATTAATGTGACTCGTGCAATTCGAGGCACTAACCTTAAAATACATGCCACCTGTACAAAATATCATCCTTTCTCATGGTCTGCACAACCCATGCTGGGGCAACTGCCAGCAGGCAATCTACTTTGTGCAGCGGCTGCACTTTTTAGTGGTTCAAGTTTTAAAAAGTTAGAGTCTTTCTTTCAGTTTGTGGGAATCCATTTCATTGCGAAAACTCAGTTCTACAAATACCAAACCGATTATCTATTTCCAGCCATTAGCGAAGCTTGGAGAATGGAAAAAATGTCTATTGATAGTACATTCGCGGGCAAACGGTTCAGGCTAGCCGGTGATGGACAGTGCGACAGCCCAGGATTTTCAGCCAAGTACTGCACCTACCACTTTCAGGACATGGAAAGTAAGAAAATTGTGAGTTCGGTGGTCGTGCAGGTGTCACAAAGCACATCCTCAGTGGCCATGGAGAAAGTTGGCTTTGTAGCATCATTGCAAGAACTACAATCGCGGGGAATGGTGATCGACCTGATAGCCACGGACAGACACGTTTCAATTGCCAAGACAATGAGAGAAGAGTACAAAAATATAAATCACCAATTTGACGTTTGGCATCTTGCAAAAACAATCAATAAAAAAATGTCGGCTGCAGGTAAAAAAAAAGATATGCAAGGTATTTCACAGTGGTCCAAGTCAATCAGCAACCATCTTTGGTGGAGCTCAAAAACATGTGGAGGGTCGTTGGAAATTCTACTGGAAAAATGGCGGTCAGTAATGCTACACTGTAGCAACGTTCACCGCTGGACCACAAACCAACATTTCCACAATTGTGAACATGGCCATTTGTCCACAGAGGAGGCACGGAAGAATAAGTGGTTGATTCCTTCATCACCCACTCACAAAGCCATTGAAAAGATTGTATTTGATAAAACTATAACAAGAGATTTGAGGGGTCTCACGGAATTCTGCCACACAGGAGATTTGGAGGTGTTCCACAATATGTGCCTAAAGTACAGGCCAAAACGATTGCATTTTGGCATGGAGGGCATGATAAATCGGACTCTTCTAGCGGTCTTGGCACATAACCATAATGTTGGCCGTCAACAAAGTAGGACGACCGGAACTTTAGGGACGCTTCGCTACAATAAGGCCTTCACTAAAAGAAGTAAACAATGGGTGATCAAACCAGTGTTTGAGGATATCCAATATGAGTTTATTGAGAGACTTATTGTTGATGTCCTAGATAGGCACATACATGGAATTGTGAACGAACCTGTGCAGGGGACAACTGCATTGCCACCCAACATTGCCTCTGTTCCATGTCCACCTAAAGCAGAGCTCATTGAGAAATACACATCACGGTTTAAATGATTGTAATTTGATTGTCTGTTCTCTCGAGTCTCCTCATGTTGCAGGCCCATTGAATATGTGTATCTATGTAATGTGTAAATAAAAGTGATTGCTCAGTGTACATGCAATGTGTCTCTCCACCCTTGCCCCTCCCTTCACCGTGCAGTAGTGCGAACCACCCGGGTGTCACCTGTGACTTTGCTCTGGGGTCTCCTCATGTCGCAGGCCCATTGAATATGTGTAGCTATGTATTGTGTAAATAAAAGTGATTGCTCAGTGTACATGCAATGTGTCTATCCAACCTTGTTCATTTGCGCATTAAATTAAACCAAACAGTAATATAAATCATTTTTCAAAAAATATAGAATGTCTCCGTATTTATGGTTCTCTGGGGCTGCAAAGCACAAAGACAAAATGCAAAATGGAGTGTAAATTTCAAGTCCTGTGAGATGGCCTTACACTGAATGTAGCTAACTAGGAATGTGTGCTCGTTCAAAGTGAAGGTCAGCTGCTTTGATTTTTTGCTCGGATGCCGGAATGGCCCACGACTCAGTATAAGGTTGTATTGTTATTTGACCTTGACAGGCCGGGACCATCCCGAAAGACTTCTTTTTGGGGGTGTGGTGCAATAACGTAAGAAACGATAATGAATAAAATTTCTGAAACGATAGCCATTTAATGTTCGTTCATTAGAAGAAATAACGTCGGCATAGAAGGAGTGGTATTTCGGGGCTGCCCTACGCACAGACACAATGGAAAATGCAAATATAATGTAAGTAACTCTTTAGATGAGTTTATACCGCAATTTAATTACTATACAGTAGCTTTAAAGACGGGTTAAGTTGCACTTGTTCGTTCTATGTGGCATATTGTTTTGTACCGCGCACTATCTTGAGGAGAACCATCTCCTTTTACGGAAGCACCTCAAAACCTTCCTCTTTGCTTCTGCTTTCTCTCTCCCTCTCCCCTGCTACAACTGGTCCACTGTCTGCGACCTCGGTCCTGGGCCCTTCCACTCTCCACCTGCACTGCCTCCCTGTCAACCCCTGCACTGGGGGACTGTCTCAGTACCCTACAGCCCCCCCATTGACGTATAATACCCAGTTGCACTGTCCTAGCTATGAAATAATTTCCCGACCTAATATATAAAATGAATAATTTTAATAAAGATCTGATGGTGAGACTAATTTCATTTTTTATGTTTTTAAAACAGGTACATCACTCATTATTGTATGTGTCACGAGTACCAGACACCGGCGGATGGCTTTTATAACCGCCAGTTGCTTCTCCGCGTGAACAACGTTACCACCCTGACCATTTTATGGGACGATCGCCAAGTACAAGTATGCCCTTACGTGGTACTAACGGCTAGATGCAACATACAGACCGTTGTGGTGGCCTAGTGCCTCGTTGTTGGAACAGCGATGCGATTATCAGTGCGACCGAAGAGCTTATTTTATCGTAAACCAACACCCTGTGTACTGCACACGAACATCGCTTGCCTCAAGACGAACTATTTTGGATCGAGAGCAAAGAAAAATGCAAATCGCTGAATATTCTCAAAACATTTGATGTCCAATAAATGTACTTTGCCAAATGTACAATCTTGCCGTTTGCTTTTAAACCACAGTTTCATATTCCGAATTGTGGCGCTGCATTGTGAGATGATCTAAGACCCTGTGTACAGCAAAGGAACATCGCGTGCCTCAAAACGAACTTTTTGGAACGTGAGCAAATAAAAATGCAAATCGCTGAATATTCTCTAAACATTTGATGTCAAATAAATGTACTTTACCAAATTTACAATCTTGCGGTTTGATTTAAAAGTACAGTTTCATATTCCGAATTGTGGCGCGTGTTGTGAGCTAATCTGTGTTGGTTTCCGGGTTCTGTGTGGAGTCGCGTAGAAGACGCCTGGGCGCGTTTGCCTACGCAGCACAGTCACGTCACGGATAGAGGCGGGGAATATGAATGTTTTGATAAAGTCTGTTTCAGGGGCGGGGGATTTGATTTAGTGCCGCAAAAGCAGGTGAGCCAGGGCGATGGGGGGAAATGATAGGATTATCAGAAAATGGCGGCTGATTTCGAGTGCGTTAATGGACGAAAAGTCGGGTAAGGTCCATAGGAAAGTTTTCTACGATCTACCGATTTATGCTTAAAAACACATGGCCGAACCGTAGGGACAATAAAAAAAAAGTCCCGGAACTATCCTTTAAACACTTTGTAGACCACAATCACACCAGTGAAGACTTGAAATGGACCGTATTGTTTACCATGATGGGAACAGATGTGAATAAAAAGAAAAAAGCCCTTATCGAAAAAGAACAAAGATTGATCTTTTTAACAAAAAGCGACAATGTTGGGCTGAATGAAGCGATCGAATGGCATAAAATCTAACCCATAGATCGACCTCAGGGACTAAGAATTCCAACATAAACGCGATGGTCAAGGTGTTGGGAATTAATGTCATTTTAGGTATGCTCTGGTGAGGTTGAACCAAGCACCATTACATTTCAAATAGGACTTATCCCGGCGGACTCTCCTTCATTTAATTTGGTGATACGGCCAGGAGAATGTACTACATAACGTACAGTATGGTCGAGGCGCATTCGGGAAGTTGCCTGTCAACCTGTCAAAATAGCCCTAAGAACTAGGACTCGAGAGCCATACCCAGGTACAATATACAAAGACTACTCGTTTGCGCAAGGTCCTCGTAATTTCATGGGTAACTAGAAATAAAGGAAGGACTCCATCAGAGCAATCTACTTCCAAGATGGTGGCCGTGATTTTTAACTAACGCGAGAAACCGACGGGGCAAGCAAAGAGTTAGTCATAGCCCCGGATTGAACACGGAAGCAGAACATGTGCTTCTCTCTGTAAATAAAGGTAAGAAACACGATACCCGCGAGCAATAACACTCCGTAGCTGCTAGTAACATCTAGTAGGTGAACTGACACGAGTGAGTGTCTCTATGGAGCTATATATTTATAGATGCCATGTTTTGGTTTTTGTAGAGATAAAATCTCGCTACACGGCAATGCAGATTCCTCAACACCAAGTCTGACAACTGGCTGCACATGGAGTGACTATCCCATCGTCCAAGATAATTCTGGTAAGCCCTTACTGCTAAGTGGGGATCTGCTCTAACTATAGAATCTTGATCGTTTGATCCCTCTAATAACAAGTGATTCCAACCCGTTTTTTTGCGCTTATTTAACAGAAGTGCAAACTATCCTTAAAAAGGGAAGCAGCAACTGCCAAAAGAAGAGCAAAGGTCCAGTTTTGCATTAGAGCAACTCCTTTATAAATCTGGTGGAAGACAAGACCCGGATTAAGGTACAAAAATATGTTTTCATTGTTATGACTTTAATATACTCAATGAATGATAAAATGTCCCCCAAAGAAAAAAAACCTAATTTTGTTACTTCTCAGAAATCCTTCTAAATCAGATTATGTAAATCTATTTTCAGGTGGATTATCCCAGTATTGAACAGGGGACCACACTACTCTCGAGGACATCTCTTGCTTTACTCATGTTTGTCTTCTCGACGAACTCCACACATCAGACCAGGTAATGTTACCTCTCGGTCTTTTCTAGTTTTATACTTAAAACAGGGAGATGAAATTAAGCATTTTAAGCTTACCCGTTCTCCTGTATTGTTTTTATCAACAGTTGCAACACATTTCATAATAAAAAGGAAACATTGTTCACACTGTTTACAAGACGCGGGAGAGGAAAAAATCCAGCACGGTGCAATAAGAGCAGCAGTTTTATGTTTTTTATGAATAGCATATGACAATTACTCCTAAAGAAAGTTCCTAGATCAAGTTAAGAGAACTGAAACATGTCGAGTGTATAACAATGGTATATGTCTGATCCATTGAAATTCCAGAGTGATTTAGATAATGACATTTTCAATTTAGAGAGATTATTTAGTTTCTCTATAGACAAAACATTAAGGTAGATTTAGATCCTAGCCTATCTTAGTAGGTACTGCTTGTCACAGTTATTTTGATTGGTAATTTTATATACAGTGTTTTTTTATGTCTAAATAAAGTAATATTTTTATATGTCAATATTAACAGTTGTAGTTTAATGTTTGTAACTGTTGATACAAGCTTTCTATCTCTTGTTTAAAATTTAGTCTATCACCCATTATAAGATAGAGCTGCCACCTTATGGTGGTTTAGATGGGATTCCCTCTAAAATTTAGTGGGTACATTACAACACAATATTACGAGCTGAGGGGAAGAGGAAGAGGGATAAACCTACTATGCCTTGCGAGTATTCAGAATGTGCAAGTAAAGAAAGGAAGAGCTGGTAAGTGCTGAGGAGTCCGAGCTCGTGGGAGAGCCATGAAGGAAGTGCTATCAATGTTGAGTGCTACGCAGCCAGAGCCGTGGGAGGTGGAAGTGCGAGTCTCCAGAGTGGAAGGTGTGCAGATGCAAAGTGCTGTGGATAGACAGGAGCTGGGAGTAATCAGTGAGGGCGGTCAAGGCCCCATAGATGCATAAGGGCCAAGGACACTGATTCAGCAACTCTAGGACTAGTAGAGGAGAGAAGGTGGAAAGGAGACGGAAAAGGGCAAAGTCTTAAGGAGCTTCCAGGTTTTGAGAAGGTCCTGATCAAGGATTGCTCACATCTATTTTTTCGGTTGCCCTCGCACTGCCTCTGGGCTCCCCAGCACTTCAGGGTCTGTATCTGCAACCCTACAGTCCCTTCTCTCTGCACTTATGAGCCACCCGCTGGCTGCACTTGTGAGTTAACTGCACTTGCCCTTCCCCTCCCTCCTGGCACTTCTACCTTTCCCTCTTACCCGCACTTGCACGATCTGAATGACACAAGGCCTTGTAAGATCATTATTTTGTCCTCCCTTTCTTTCCTCCTCATTGTCTTGTCTCGCTTAGAAACACTTGTGTACAGGCGCGTTATAAATGCCACATCATATAAGTCTCTTGAAATATATAGCATGCATGCAAGATCAGCAGCGACCTATGGAGCAGAACTGTGGGGATACCTTAGAACAGGGAGCATATCAGCTAAAGAAAATAACTTCTCAAAGAAGATACCTAATCTTCCATAGAGTACCCCTAATATGCCCCAGTTTAGGGAAACTAATTTAAATCTTATTTTAGAATAGAATTGAAATACCAGCTAGATTGGATTTGGAGCATAGGTAAAATAGGGAGGTGCTGCTAGATGTACCCTCCCAGGAAGTAGGGTAATCTATCACCAGGTGCAAGCATATTCGATCGTTGCTTACTTCTTTAGGCCACGAGCAGGTATTGTCAAACCTCTGTGTAATTAATGGTGGGACAAAAACATGATACAAACATTCTTTAGCCCTAGGGAGGATGAAGCAGTACTGTGTGTTATCAACGACTGCAGGTGGACATATGGGCATCAAGCAAAAGGATGGATATGAACATTATTCGGATAAAGTTACAGTGAACTGTACATTAGATTGGTACACTACCATTTTACCAACTCTTGGAGCGAAATAAATTCTGATCCGTGCCAGTTTTGTAATAAGATGAAAGACACTTACACTGTGTTGTTTTTGCCCTATGTACAATGATTTAAGGTATCTGTATCTGTATCTTAAAACATTTTTTTGAGAAAACCATATACAAAATATATGTGCTGGACTGACAATCCATTCAAGTTAGGTGAGCTGCACTTTAAGTGAGCACTGCAATCAAACATATGCTGCTGTGTCCCGCATGACATAACATGCAGGGCACAGCAACCTATGTCTGAGTGCATTTTTCACCTAAAGTGCAGCTCTATTTGCTGGATGTGTCGTGTATTCCTTAAATTCCTAACCACTACATTTAGTGATCGGATGACAATATATTTAAAGCAACATACGGCGCTGATAGATCCTGTGTTCTGTTTGGCTGTGGGTAGCTAGGCTCAAGGCGCCATGCCAAATCTGCCGGAGCTCAAACACTAACAACGAAACAGGGTGCACTGGGTTTGACTGTACTATTTTTAAGGCTCATATATTCTCTCTACGAGTGAATAAATGAATATAAATGGGAAACAAAAAGAGAGAGCAAATTTGTGGTGTGTTTCTATTTATGATTATAAAAATGGAATGTATTGCAAATATAAACGCTTGTTATTTTAGTGATAAAACTGTGTAGGGAAACTATCAATAGCATGTAATATTTATCATTCAGACCTGAGTAATATGAATGAGTTCATAGATGCTCTAGGGTTAAACCCACAACATTGCTTCTTTCCAATAGTACACTTGTCAGGTGCTCAAGGATAGTGGTTTCTCTTGCACTAAGTGTAGGGATCCAACCTTCTCCAGGCCTTGTGTCAGGTTAAGGCACACACCCAACAATGCATGTAATATCCAATAGACCAAGCAATGAGGACGCTCCCCGTCAGTGGAATAAAGCTCTGAGATAAATTGCAAGTATAACAGACTTTTTTATAAGAATAATAGCTAGCAAAGAACTCTGCTGCCCGAGAGCGGTCTGCCAAACAATACATAGGCATCAGATTATAAGTCAAAAATACGTCATTAGTGATGAAGGTCTATAGGTACAAAACTCTACAATACAATTGGTAAAGTGGAATGATACATTATGTTTCTATACGGGGTGACGACATGGGATTGGCTGCAGCTCGGATGTCGATATGGTGGCACGTGGGTCAGCTGGGCTCATCTCTAAGGTGAAGGTCGGGGTACAACAAGATACATTTCTATCTAATCTAAACACCCGTACCTGCTAAGGAGAGAGTAATGGCACACATACAATCTTGCATGAATAGGGGTGTTTTGGGTCTCATGAGCTAGTTTGTAGGCATTCCAACCCGTGGCCTTCACAATGCTTTTGATGCTGCATGCCCCACACCCAGGTGCCCACACCCAGGTTTGATCTCCTGTTTGTCTTACTGGTATCTGCACACACATGTTGACTGAAGGAAATATACTGCTGTGGGAACAAGACTTGAGCGGAGCTGGCAGGACAGGAGGGGGTGGCGGAGCTCTGGGCTGTCTGTGTAGGCGCTGGGGATGGGAGAGCTGCTCTTTGCAGGGGGATGATTTCTGGGCCTAGTAAAAGGTGTATCACAGTACAAGATAGAGTCTTAGGGCAAGTTTAGGAGTTGCGTTATAAGTGCCTGTTTCTATGTTACATCGCGATGCAGGGCACCTTTACATGGTATGTTGTTTCTGGAATAGTCAGGGAGCGGAAATGGATCTCCCCTTCCCAACACAGGTACAGCACGAATCTGTGCTACAGAACATGCCACAGTTAGGCATTTTTGCTGCCTTTGGGGTGGAGGATGGCTCTTGTCAGCAGGGTATGGTTAAAATCCTGACAGAACTTTGACAGAACATATGCAAAATTAAGGTTTGCACTTGATTTGGACTATACTGTGTTTCCCCGTTCTGGGGCACTTTCCCATGCGGCAATGATCAGCTATACAGGTGACATACTTGCTGGTAATTGTATGGAAAGTGCCACACCTACAACATAATGACGAAGCAAATTTGCAGACTGAACACGAACACTGCTTGTGGGAATAAACCCAAGAACCAGGACAAACGTGCCTGGCAGTCATCAACCAGGACAACACTTTCTCCCAACTTGTATGCCAAAGTGCATGTCCAGGCAGAAGAGCATTTTAATAGTAGGACGCACGCAGCTGTGTGAGCACGTCTTGCTTTGGGAGAGTTACACTTTTTGTTTATACATTGATTGCATACCACAAATCACAAGATTAAAAGGAAAAATGCACACTGGAATGTATTCCCAAACGTTGGTTTTTAATGGAATTTATTGAGCCAAAGCACATTGCAATATCACATTTATTTCACTGCAGTGAGGCACCTGCTCACCAGGGGCTAGATTACAGAAATCTTGCACCGGTGCAATACAACGTTTTCCCTAGTGCTAATACTGAATGCTATTAGCACTAGGGCAAACCTCGCCCTGAAGCAAAAAGTCATTTCTGATGCATACATCTCCAGAAATAGGCTCCCAGCTGATTCCCCAAAATTAGAAGCCACATTTAAAATGTAAGTAATAAAGCCCTGATATTGCTCCAATTAGTCCTATAGTGCTGCCCCCCGTAAATGCCGGGAATACGAGGGGCTGGGAGCACAAGGGGATAATACTGTTAACAGGGACACCAGGCAGTGTAAGATAGAATGGCGCTGTGCGCTCTATTTGAAAATGAAAGGAAGCGAGATGCCATTTCCTCAAAGCCTGATAGATTTTTGTATTGAGAAGTGCAGTTTAAAACAGATTATGGGAGTGCATTCTTGTCTGTGAAAATGTCATTTTGCTCACAAATGATTTTTGTACCTAAAACATTGTGATGATTTCCTTTGTGTAAAGCTGGAGACCACCTTTGTTTGAATTTAACTTAAATTATTTTAAATACATTTGAGTCTTGTCTGTTTTCTTACCGAGAATTCTGGAGTGGGGCTGTACGAGTGGGGGCATGAGCTTAGGGATGCAATACTAGCAGAACCAATACATCAATTCAAATATAGTTCAACAGATCTATACCCAGCACTCACTGTGAATGAACTAGAGAATGTTAAACTCGGCTCCTGTATCTAGAGGAAGCCAGTGGAGAGATTGTAGAGCATGGGTAATGTGTTCTCCCGGTTTGAGTTCCAGACTATGCCATGTTGCCTTATTCTGAATGAGCTACAGTTGATGAATGAAATTTGTAAGGAGGACTTGATAAAAACTGGTGCGCTTGTCACTTACTCTTTGACATGACCAGGAAAGGCAAGATTCATGTAATCATGTGCAAGTTGAAGTGTGATTTTACTGTGAGCCCTGAGCATCAAAGATAAAGCCAAGTTTCCTTGCCGAGTAAGTATGGGTGGAATAGGATTCCATGTTATGATGATAGGTGAATGGGCAATTGAGGGGCGGGGGGAGGGTGGTGTAAGAGTGGAAGACGATAAGCTCAGCTTTTGGAGCAATGATGCTTTGGCTGTTGTCTGTCACACCTTCTTTCATGAGCAAGAGACAGGACAAGATGAAGTTCTGAGACTACGGTGAGCCCTCTGCCTGAAAGCAATCTCTGTCTCATCAACTTACACTTGAAAAGGCAAAAAAGAAATCGATGATGAGGTTAGCTAATGCAATCATGTAGGCATTAAGCAGCAAATGTGACAGTGCAGATCCTTGTGGTACTTCACAGCTGCGGACACAAACCTTTGCGATAAAAAGCTCTGATTTTACTTGGAATTCTCTTTTGTCAAGAAAGGAAGCATACCATTTTAAGGCACACCATTCGCTACCAGGGAAAGCCTAAGTCGTTTGTGTAGTTTGGATTGATTTGACAATTTCAAAAGCTGCTGACACAGCTAAAACAAATAAGCATAGCAGGAGGGTTGTGGTGCAGGCATTGCAGGAGCGTGAAACCTCATTAACAGGGGAGTGCATTTTCATGCAGGGTCTGAGTCCTGATTAATTGGCCGTGGAGCAAGTTCACTCAGTTGTTGCAAGGTCATTGTCTCAAGGCTCTTGGCTATAAATGGACTGTTACTGATGGGACAGAAACTGTCTCGGACATCTGGGTCTACAGTAGGTCTTTTATTAGGAGTGGGAATAAGCATGTCCTTTTCAGAAGGAAAGGAACATTTCCATGTTCAAATTAACTGCTGATCAGTGCTGCCACTCCCGGTGCAAGGGAAGCAGTGTTTTCTTTGATTGAGGTTGAAGGACAATGGAAACATGTTCTGTAGAGGCCTTTGAGTTCAGAGCTCTTCTGATGATGCCCATTGAGATGCTCGGTGTGAAAGAACTGAAGGGAGATGCTGGTTTAGTTTCCTGTAGAGAGGGCTTGAGGGATCTAGGTTGGTCTCTGATGGATTGGACAATTGATATCTTGTAAGACCAACGATAGGTAATCTGTCAGTTCCAGTAGATCAATTCGATCTGAAGCATTTTCAGCAGGAAAGTTCTTTAGCTCTTGACAGAAGGGAAAAACGTCAGCAGGGAGATTCGTGGCTTGAGTGATGCTACTGTGAAGAAAGTCAATCTATGTTTGTCTCAACTTTGCACAGTTACCGGTTATGCATCATTAAACCTCAGGCATTGACTGAAGGACAGCATTACATTTCGCACCATTACAGGTGATAACCATCATTATAGTACAGGTACACACTTCAAACAACAAAAAGTAAAGCAACATAAACAGTATTGTTATGCAGCCTGGGACATCTGACACTCGTTCCATTAATATAACACAATAGGCAACAAACTGCAGCTAAGACACCCACAGATCATTTACCTTTCAGAAAATCACATTACGCGAAACTTACAGGCAATCAGAACACCTCACTTAGGAGGGTGTAGATTCATCAATAGTTGTGCTGCACTAGGTGTTGCCAAAGGGATATCTATGAGCCAACACCCCACTATAACAGTTACAGGGTGCGCCAAAAGTCAGCCAAGTGATGCTACAGATTAGTGCACCTTTCCTTGCTGGTTCAGTGCCCTGTGGTTGTTCGTTGGTGGGTGGCTGAGTATTTCACCCTCTGAAAACACATGCAGTTATGACGGCAGCCCTTCATCTCCTGCCTCTGGGTTCACCACCAGTCCCTAAGGAATGAGATTCTGGGTTGGTAGGCCTTGTGCCAAAACATGGGAGGCCTACCAAAGAAGGCACATTGTTATCTCTGACAAACAACGTGATCACGTAATAAAAGAGCAGATTACATTTGGGGAGTATTACTCACGTGGGATTTCTGCAATGTTTGCATTCTAGTCCATGTAGGCCTCTGTACAGGCATCTTGTTTAGGCCTCTGTACTGAGTAATCCAAAGGTTTTTCCAGGAATCTGGTCTTGTGTGGACACTGTAGGCAATGGCCTTTTTGGAAATGCAGTGATGTGTCGTGCCATCTCAGTTGAAGTGGACATAATGCATTCTGGGACATGTAGTGCTATATAAGTAATGCATTAGGCATCTATGGGAGCATGTGCCCTAGGTCAGGCAGGGTGTATTTGTGAGCATGTAGTACATTGGGATCCTATGTTGTTGAGTGAACGTGTGTTCTGGAATACATAGTCCAATGTGGGGAGGGTATGTGTTGCATAGGGGTTGTATTTACTGGCGGTTGTAGAGTAATAAAGGCTTGTCTAGTTCAAGTTTCCCATCGTTTGTGACAAATCTGCCTTTTTTCACTTTGCCTGCTTCATTGGAATAATGAGCTAACAACAAAGCAGCAAGGTTGGTATCACTTAAAGGTACACGATTGAGACAGGCCAGTGTCAAGCACATGGAAGTGTTGATTGTGAATCAGACCTACAACCTTTGCATTAGTGAGTTAAAGCATGGGGCTGCATCCCATTTATGCAGAGGCATAGACAGGATAGGACCTGGGCGGGCAAGGCCCACCCAACATCTGTAAATGCTCACTCAGCAACACTGTGCAGGCATTTACAGATGTTAATGTCACTGCGCTGGGCCCCAACTACCTTAGCGCTAGACCCCACTTGTTAGACAATCCTTTCTAAACCTCGGCATTATATTGTGCAGTACAGTGTAGATAAGACAAAGAATCCTGCTCAATTACACACCAGTACAATACGATCTTTTGCCAAAACACAAAGACTGGGCAATGCTTTTTTTGCAGTATGTTCTCAGTAAGAACAGTGTTGCTTCCTTTTGTAATGGAATCGTTTATATCAACATGAATACAGCATAGTTTTAAAGCTGCAAAGTAAACTCGCGAAGAGCCCATTCCTGAGAACGTTCAGTGGACATGTGGGATCCGTCATCACCTGTACAATACACAAAACATATTTCCAGAGTGCGATGATGAGACGTGGCCTGTTCTGAGCCTCTTGGCAATTGTACTGGCATGGGTGGGAGATTTCCGCTTGGCAAACGTTTGCTGTTCTATTTTTTTAACACTCCACTGAGCGTGCTCAAGCTACTTCCCGGTAAGAATTTAAATGGTCACATCTCTCTTCAACGTTGCCAGCGAGCTTACTACAACATAATGTTGTGATGAGGAAAAGAGCAGGCTCAAGAAATGAAATTTTATATGCATGCACCATCCCAAACAGATAAACCATGTGCTGTTATCAAACATGGTCGTGCATCTAGGGCATAACAGTGGCAGAAGTACTGATTATTTATTTATTTATTTATTTAGAGAAACCAGAGGAAAATCAATACATTTTTGGCACAAAAATCATATTAAAAAATGTACCATTGAGAAAGGAGCACAGAGGACAATGCGGTGAGAGAATGTGACTTGAAGACCAGATTTTGCAGGGGGAGGTGGAAACATAAACCAGGGACGAGGACAGGACAAAATGAAGGAACGGAAGGAAGTGCTAAATTAAGGATGGAGGGGGATGGAAAAGGGGAGCAAAGAAGGAGTGAGAGCAGATATGGGGGGAGCATTGGGGGCTCAAGTGGTGGCAAGACGGTGAGCCAAGGAGGATCATAGTGAGCGTGGAGGAGAGTAGGGAGTGAGATGAGCAGATAAGTATGGCGGGGTGAGCACATGGATAGTTTTGAAGAGAATGAGAAGAAGTTTATACTTAGCCCTTTGTTTCATACATGGCCAGCCAATCTGGCAACGGGCAGAGAAGCTAAAGGTAAAGCAAGAAATGTTGAAAAGTCTGTGGACCGTGAAGTTGAGGGCTTTGTCAAGAGGTGAAAAACCATAGTTGGGAGTTGTAGAGTGAGTGTAGCATCCACAGTCAAGTGTAATCAGCGCAAGGCTGCTGCAGCCGCGTGAGAAGAATGCAGGAGAGCAAGGGATGGATTGTGCGGAGCGTGAAGAGGACGGAAGGACAGATGAAGGATGCGGCCATTCCTTACTCCACTTCACGCCCTTATAAAACTATAGAACTTGAATACTTAACTTATTATATATACATAAGTATATGTTAACCACCCCCTTATATATATATATATATACAATAAACTACTTTCCCACCACTTACCTGCATATGCCCCTACTTCAGTGAGAAGTTGTGTGATGTGTCAAAGTTGACACCAAGGTTATGAGCAGAAGTAGAGTAAGGAAGGTAGTCAGGATAGAAGAGTAGGAGAGGGGAGAGAAACAGACACCCTGTTTGGCTGGGAAGTATAGACCTTCAGTCTTAGTGGACTTGAGCATGAGTGAATGAGACGCCATCCACTATTTGATGGCAGAGAGACATCTGAGAAGATGTGAGTGTCATCAGCAAAGGGTTGATAGGAGAAGCCGTAAGAGGAGATCAGGGCACTAAGAGCTGAAGTATAGAGAGTGAAGAGAAGTGGAGCAAGGACAGACCCTTGAGAAACTCCAACAGTAAGGGAGATGAGTGCAGAGGTAAGGGTGTTCCAGGACACCTCAAAGTGTCAGGGGGAAAGTTATGAAGAAAACCAAGTGAGGGTCTTATCTCTGATGCCAAGGAGAGATAATTGTTATGGAGAATTTTCATAAATGGCTGATTTCCCTTACCTAATGAGTCCCTCAGCAGCTTTTCTGGATTTCTAGGATTTATGTTTTTCACCTGGTAAGAGGGTGAGCCTTTTTCCCACACTTACATGTGTTTCGCTGTCTGTGTCTTTACCAGTTTTGTGATCTTGGGCACTGGAGCCTCAACTACTCCATGGCCACATATTTTTCATGTGTGTTACACAGCACCTTCCGTGCAGTGACACAGGGTTGTCTTTGAGACTTCCCACTGACTCCATTTTCTGGGGCTGACTACTGTCCCCCAGAAAAGGTAAAGTTGCCATTAACTTTATTTTAGTCACTTCAAACCACAGACCCAGTACACCCCATCTTACATGGAGTATTGGAAAGGGTTAATTGTTATCCCTTTTTGTCTGTGTCTCTTGGAGCATTGTTTCACTTTTAGGATATTTTATTAGCCTCGAACATAAACCCGCTTGACCAAATACATTTTATTTTGGCTCCGGCTGGATTTATTCGCCATTTAGTTTTGTTAAAGTCTTTCTCGTGTTTTACTCTGCGTGCCAAATCGGGGATGATTCCTTTGTTCACCTTTTTTTCCCTGGCTTCTGCACAGATGCCCTCCTTAAGGCACCTGAAAGTCTGTGTAGACAGGATGTGAGGGAGGGATCTTCAGACCCCTGCCATGGGTTCTCTTGGTAACCCAAGTCGCACTCCTGTTTGATTGGCTGAGGGGACTGTCATTGCCAGGACAGCCACCCTGCTGTATGATTGACAGCCAGGCTGTATGAATGGGGGAAAACTGCATAAAAAGCAGGTCTCTGGGACTGGAAAGGCAGAGTAGCGACTGGAACGAAAGAACCAACGAGGAGCTGATAGAGGAAGACCCCTACAATGACTGAACTGCCCGGGGAAAACCTGCTGCAGGTCCGAATCTTCAGAATCTGACGACAGAGAAGATCCTCCAGGAAACTTCTTCCCTTGAGCTGGTGGGACCAACCAGTTCACCCAAACTGCAAGCCAGGACCCCTCCTCTGGTCGAATTCGCTGTACAGAGCTACAGTGGGCCAGGCAGCCAGGAAAGTCGGACCCTGCTTGAGTTTTAAGGAGCGCACTTTTTATTTGTTGCTTTGCTCTGCTGCTGGTTTCTTTCCTGGGTAGTGCAGGACCCTCCAGCCTTCCTACTTCTTGTCAGTTTGACAGGCACTTCAGGAACCATGAACCTGCAGGAACTACCAGGAACGTTCGCCTCAGCTACAGCTTCCTCTCCGTTTTAAGGTACTGTGCAAATCCGGATGTTCGTTTCGTTCAACGGCGGTGAAAGTGATTGAAATCGTTCTCCAACCCGAGGGCTTGTCCTTCTCTTCTCTTTGAACTAACTTTTCTGCCAAACCACCTCGTCTGGAATACGTAGGACAAACTTTACCGCAAACTACCCTGAACCATGTGATCTTGAGCAAAGAACTTTTGACCCATTGACTTTGGCCCTAAGCCTTTTCTACCTGATTCTATCACTGTAGTTCCTCGTGTTCGATTTCCCTGAGTACTTACCTGTTAGTGTGATTTAATTTCTATTAACTTTGTCTTTCCCTCCCTTTTAAATTGCTGGAGTGCCATTTTGCTCTCACTGCATTTTGTGAGCTTAACTTGTCTGGAATTTAAGGGAAGTGGTCTGGCGTATTAAGAGTGTGATTTTTAAACTGCTCATAATAGTGTAATGTTATACAGCCGAAGAGTAAAATAAATGTATATGCTTTTACTTGAAAACCTTGAGTCAGTGTTTGCCTGAATCACAGTAATTGCTGTCCTTTGTGTAACTATCTGATGCTGCTCACTTACTCTTGAGATAAGTCTGGCTGCTCAGCCATTGCTACCACTTTAACTGTGTAGTACAGGCTTGTACAAAAGGTGAATTTGTACTGTCACTTGTAGTCTTAATTGTGTGTGGTGTTCCCAAAGGGTACTACATATAATTCTGCCTAACAATAATGAAGAGAGAAGGTCAGAATGGTTGACAGTATCGAAGGCAGCAGAGAGATTGTGAAGCATAAGAATAGATGAAAGCTTTGCATTCTGAGCGGAAGAGACGAAGTTGCTGACATTGAGGAGATCTGTCTCAGTAGAATGCAGAGGTCATAAACCAGATTGAAGAGGGTCCCAGACGTTATGAGTATCAACCAACTCTGTAAAAATTGGCTGGGCTTCTTATGGAGAATGATGACAGTAGCTGTCTTATAGGAAAAGGGAAAAGTTGCATTGTCATTAGAGGAGTTGAAGAGAGAAGCAAGATGTGGAGCAACACTGAGAGCTATGTACTTCAAAATGTGAGGGGACCGTGGGTCAGTGGGGGAGCAGGAAGGATTTGCCTTGAGGAGTAGGTAAGGAATCTCAACAGGGTTGATGGGGGCAAAGGAAGACATATAAGTGGGATAAGAGGGTAGGAGTGGTGGAGAAAAGTTAACAGGAGGAGGAGATAGAAGGTAAGTAGCAAATGGTATTCTGAGTGGTAGAAATATTAGAAACAAAGCAGAGATCAAGATCATTTGCAGAAAGAGTAGAGGAGAAGTAGAGACGTGTTGATTTACAATATGTAGAATGGGTTCAACTTTTCACAAGTGATCTGCATTATAGAACCAACTGAAAGGTCGCATTTTGTATTTATGTACTTACTTAATCGTTGGTGCTTTGGAAGAAGTAGCCTATGGCTGCTTCAGAGCAGCAAGACATGAAATGAAAGGGACTAGAAAGAGGGGAGCAGCAAGTAGGTGGGGAGCCACAATATGTTCAGTTAAATGTGCAGCTCAAATATCAGGGCTTGTAGGTGTTGATCAAGGGCTGCCATTTATTCGATAAGCAATCTCAGCCAAATCTATGCTTCTCCAGAGTCAGTGCCGACAACCTTGCTAGAAGTGCATTAGGAAAAGAGTATCTTTGCTAAGCAACCTTCTACAAGAAAGTGGTCAATATGGGTTTCAAAGGTGGTAAGTCACCTTAGGCAATACACAATTTACACATCGAAATCAAATCATGTTTGGTCCAATAAAGTGTGGTCTGATGCTATTGGGCTAATGAGACATTGGTAGTCATACACTTAATAGACTATCCGCCAGTAGAGAAACACATTATTATCTTGAAGCCGGTGTTAGTCCCAAATTCCTGGGAGTCTGACTCAGAAAATACTTTACTTCAGCATAATTGAAATACTAAAAAAAAAGGTAAGCTAATCTTTCCACGCTTGCGCCTGAGTAGAATTGGCACCATTCCAATGGAACTCTCCTCCGCTCTGTCTTTGATCCGTTGAAGATTATTTCCAACTTCAGAACTGGTCCCGCAGCCATGAGTGTTATCTAGAGCAGTCTAGTGGGAGGTACAGGCAGCAGAGCCAAGAACAGAGACACAACACAGCAATAGTTTTGGAAGGCATTTGACCGACTTTATTTACAAAATGCAACAGAAGGAAACGGTTGTCATCAAAACATATTTAACAACCTCAAGCCCATCCCATACTCATGCACGGGCAGTGGTTCTGCCTACCTCCTACATGTCCAAAGAACCGTCTCAAGGAAATCAGGAGACCCCTGTGAACCAACAAAACCCCCAGTCTCGTTCTCCCCACCCCTGTGTGACTACCCGGATAAGCACCGTTCAGTGAGTGCAAGCCATGACTGCTTCACTGTACAGCCAACAGCGTATGCCCTCAAATAGGAGGACAGTCTTTCTACCAGTATCCTAAAATGTCTGGGACAAGTATAAATTCAGCGCAATGTGCTAAACCTACCACTCACACCCTGGCTTTATCTGCAACTGTCCTATCACAGATGCGGGCCGCAGCCCTCCGTGTCACTGGGTCTCAGATGCGCTGCACAAAGAGGGGGAAGCACTGTCTCTGGTTTGCACCAGAGACTGCAGATGCCTGAGGACTTCCAGCGCAGAGCGGTACTTCCAAGTAATGGTGCCACCACACCGCTCACTGCCGGATCCTCCCCCTTGAACTCTGTCCCTCGGTCACCTCCTGTACCACCCAATAGTGTTGCACCGGCATGCTGCCTTGGCTTGCTGGTATGGACAGTGCAGGCGACAAGGTCAATCAGAGAGACAACAAGACAGTAATCATGTTGGAAAGCAGTTGGCCTCATTTATTTACAAAATGCAACAAAAACGAATGTATGTCATCAAAACATTTTCAACAGCCTCAAACCCGTCTCATACTCATGTTTTGAGGAGTGGTTCTGCCTAACTCCCACACGCCCAAAGAATAGTCCCCCGGACATCAGTAGACCCCTGTGAACAACCAATCCCCCAGGCCCATTCTCCACACATCTCTGCAACTACCGGTTACACACTGTTCAGTGAGCGCCCGCAATGACTGTTTCACCATAGAGCCCCAAGGCTTGGCCCCCAACTAGAGGGAACATTTTCCAAACAGTAATCCAAAATGTCTGGGACCAGTATAATTTACTCCAATGTGCTAAATCTACACCCACAGAGCCCTGACCTGTTTAGGGTATGGGGGGCGGAGTGTGGTTAGAGGCTCTCCCCCATACCCAGGATTCTGACCCCCACAGGCACCTGGCTTCACTTGACCCCAAACCACGACCTTAGCCCCTAAGGCCCTTTTTGTCCAGGCTGGTTCCTAAATGTGCCTGCGGTGAAAGCCAGCCGTGACGTGTCACACACCTTTTCCACTGTATTGTCCCTCATGCACCCATTCCATGTTAACAACTCATTTGCCCCTTGCTGCCATATCTGCACAAGGGATATATCACGTACCCGTGCATCTCACCTACTGGTGGAAAGACAAGCAGTTAAAGCATCCCTTGTGATCCGCACTCCACACCTTCACTCCTGTTGGCCCCTAAAAGGACCTAGATTTCAGAGCACTGGACCCCGCACCGAACCACCTTGGCAAACGCCAAACACTGTGCCCTTGACATTCGTCTGAGTTCATTGCTGATACACATTACATCCTGAACATGGATGGAACAGATTGCTACTGACCAACGTCCTGTGTCTACTGGTCACCCAAGCTAATTAGTCTGCTGGACAGTCATATACCCCTTTATGTCATATAAAACATCCCAGTACAGTAGCAGTGGCTCTCACAGCCTTCCAGCCACCAGCCAATACCTTTGTTGAAGTGCCTTGCCATGGGCACCCCAGCAGATTTTAGCGATGACCCCCCTCCACAACTGGGACCCAATATCTCACAGTAAGGGTCAACTAGTTGACCACCATGCAGAGCACACCCTGACCTGCCCCAATCACTTTAATTGTGGATATCATGGCTGCCACCCCCCCACTGGAAAACTCACACCACAATGGCCCGTTTCTCACCTAACCACAAGCACTCTATGCATGTTGTCAAAACCTAACATGCCCTGGAGCAGCCCTGGATAAACCAGACCCCCTGACCATTGGTATCATTGCTTTTTGGCCAATCCAACACCACGTGTAGGCTCCTACCCCCTGTGCGAACCAGAAGAAGTCAGACTAAGTACTGGCATGTTCAATGGTGTTTATTTAAATACAAATAAAAAAACGCCTATCAACCCCGACCGCTTTGAGGGAAGTTCCCTGCCTAACAAACTAAAACTAATGGTGCTCGTCAAAATGTCCCAAATGAAACAGTCCTTATTCCAAATATTATTCAGCTAACTGGCCCTGCCACTTAAGAAAACTTAACAAAAGGAAGGAGGCTGGAGCAATAGTCTTGTTCTTTGGCTTCTGCCAGGCCCAACACTTGGATTCCTTTTCAAGGAAGAAAGTCTAAACTGTTTGTCAAGTTCATAAATGTATTCTCGTAAAGTCTGCAGCCTCTCTGCAGGTTCTGTATGTCATGCTTTTAAACCTTTACATGTAGTTCATTCAGTTTCCTTTTTCTCAGGAAAGGCAATGTTTTCTTAATACAATTCCACCATTTCCCACTTAGTGCTTCAACCTGTCCTTGTCTTGTTCTCAAACACTTGAACCCTCCAGGTTATCTCTCTTCCCAGTTCCGTTCACTATATTTCTTGTTTCCAGGTCTCCCCAAAGTCCTCGGGTCCCCTCTCAGGCTTGCTTTAGAAGCGCCTTGGTAGCCTTCTGCCCGTTTGGGTTTTTCATGCTCCCGTAACCCTTGTGGCTTCTCCAGCCTTGAAAGTCAATGTCTTTTGGTTTCCCAGGGCTCCACAAAGCCCTCTGGCCCTCTGGCTCCCGCAACCCTTGTGGCATTCCCAGCCTCGATTATCACTGTTCGTCACCCCTCTCTGCAGCGTTACCTTTTTAGGAGTGTTTGCTTCCCTTCTGCTGCTCAGCAGCTATTGCACCTCTCGTGTGGAGCTCAGGGATTTGGTCTCTCCGTTGCAGTCTGGTCTCGACATTAATTAAAGTCCCCAGGGCCACCATGGCTTCCGTGTGGTCGCACCACCAGTCGAGATGGTTGCTTTACCGTCCTGTCTCCTTCTTGACCCAGGCCTCTTTACCGGTTAGGACGCTGGCCTTCCGGCATCTTATGAGCATTTTGTTTACTCTCCACAGTCTAGCATGGGTCTGCCCCTCCAGGACATCTTCCCGTCAGAGGCTTGCCTCTGCATAGGATTCTCTCCATTACATTCAAGGTTCTTCGTCTCTTTATATATGTCATTACATACAAAAGGGGTGTTTTGCTTCTCTTTGACTGTGGAGTTCAGGCAGGATCCAACATTACCTAAAGTCAAAGAGACTGAAGAAATGTCATTATTTGATTAATCCAAAACAGGCTTAACAGCATTCTATCCGATTTCCATGCAGGAAGACAATGTACTCTGGACCGGGCACGCCCTACTGAAATGGGAGTCCTTGTCCCCGATAGGGGAGTTCTTCCCAGTGATGTCTCAGTTGCCCAGACCTCTAGGCCAAGTCTTGCTTTGGGGGCTCACTTCCCTAGCCTCAAAGGGGATGGCCCGCCTCTGGAAATAAGTGACAAATAGCCCAGATGCCTCACACCCCCACAGTAGGGGGCACAATGTGAACAATCGTGAATGACTTGGCCCATAATGTCACTCAGTCACCCAGACCTATACCACCCCAATCTGCTCCTGTGTATCTGCCCATGCTTGCTTGTAAGGCCACATCCTCCATCCTCTTCCTCATACTGCCTCTATGTGATCTAGAGGATCATGCCCAATAGGTCCCTATAGGGCCTCTAGGTAGCACCCTCCTCCCAGCATTTCAACACCCAGCAGATGTTCACATCAAATAAATCATATTACTTCAAAGAATCAGCACATCCTTCTTGCCCTAAATTACATGGGAGCAATAGCAGGAGGATGAAGCCCCTGCACCTGAACGAGGTGCCTCCTGATCCCACCGCCCCTCCTGGCCTGGTGGACCCCTAGCGGCCCAAAGCCCTCTGGTGTGTGCCAGTCTGACTAGCCCGACCCAGGGTACTGAGGCCCCCATAGAGGCAACCTTCACTCTGTGACAAAGTGCTATTTCCACCAGAAGAGGCCCTTCACCAGCTGTCACTGGCACCCAACTGACCAAACTCCCTGAACCCTTTCTCCAATCATTGATGGCTTCCCCAATGCTAAGATTACATGCCATTCCTACCAGGGAATCCTTTCTCCAACTGCCAATGGCTCCTCCCTACACACCCATTCTGGCATACAGCGCTTCTGCATGCCATAGTTCCTCAGCTTTCTGTGTGGCCAGAGGATACTCCAGCCATGCTATTTGGGAGCAATTACAGGAGGCTGTCAAAACGTTGACCATGTACCATCTGCCGCCTGATCCAGCTCCCCTAAGCCCCATTGTGCCTACTGACCTAGGACCCTCCGACGAACATCAGTATGGCTAGTTCACTAGCTGACCCAAGGCTCCAGGACCCCACCTGAGGGCAGATACCCCTTATAGACTCCCTCCGCCAGTTCTTCCAACTGGCCCTACAGCCCCCTTAGGTCATTCCACAATGATCACCATATTGCAACCGCCAATAGCTCCCCATGACCCGCCACCCCATGAGTTCATAGAACAATGACCAGAAAAAAACTCCCTTCCCCATCAGCCATTACATTTCTGTATCCATGAACTGCAGACTTTAACAAACTGAGATAACAAGAGGCAACTGGGTTCTCCCGAGTACATCCATCCACACAGCCTGTCTAGCCAAGCAACCACTGTTGCTCCGCACTTGAGCCTACCAGCCGGTAAAGTACCACTGCTCATCCCTCGTGACACCTGTAATAGCTGCCTAGGGAGATAACATCACCCTACACGCAATCCACTCTCTGATACCGATATACCTGCAAACATGCCATCTCTACCCATTTTTTTTTTTTTTTTTTTTTTATGGTTTGTTCAACCTTTAAAAAAAAAAAAAGACAAGAAAACACAAACAACAACAACATATCCGTATCCTTTCTTAGTATCCATATCCCTCGCCACCCTTCTACACACAATTTCCACAAACTACTTGAATTTGGGTATCTAAGCCATATGCACTGCAAAAATTCATTCGACTTTGGCCCCCTGAATTAATTCCTTCATGTCCAGCCTTGTTTTTACGACCTGAAGCAAGGTTATCAGATTAAATAATACTGTTCGGTTTGAGCCTTCGAAGAACATTTCCCACCATTCTTCCGAGCTCCTTGGGCTAATATTATAAATGAGTGGGGAAAAAATCCGTCCTCTTTCTTTCTCAAAACTCGGGCATGACATGATCAAATGCTTTAGAGTTTCTCTAGCAAAATTGCAAAAGCGGCACATTTGGTCAATGTTTGCATACTTAGGCCAAGAGCTTAAACGTTCTTTTGTACTTAGAGCGTTTAGTCTAAATCTCATGTACAAGGCTCTTGCATGCTGATTTGGCAGATGGGTTAGATAGAAGTGTCGTTGATTAAAAGCTTTCGCCTCGCCTGGGACTTCGTGCATAAATTTACACTTAGTTCTTAGGTCACAGGTCTTGATCCAATCCAGCCGCCAAATCTTCATCTTCGCTGCATCCGGATTTTCCAATAGCATAGCAGTAGTAATTTCATGCTCGCCTAACAGATCTTGACATAGCTGATTCCACTTGGCGAGTATCGTATAGTCTTTCGCAGTATCAGGCATGTGCACAATTAGGAATTGGGGTGCCGGAGTCTTTAACATCGTTTTACGGTAAAGGCTTAGCAAGTTCCATAGAACTCTTGTATGTATTGAGATTAAGCCAAGCTCATACCGTATACAAACAGTTGCAATACCCCTCGGTAGATGAAGTACACAAGACCAAAAGATGTTTTCTAATGAGTTCCATAGTTCATTTGAGCAGCCAAAGGCATTTTCACCTCCGTAAATTAGACTCGGCACCACTTTCTGTTGAAAAAACAAAATTGTCGGCTTCAGCGAAAATTTGCCATATTTGTTGTTAATTAAGCATGCTTGGCTTGCTAATTGCCGACACTTGCTTTTCACCACTTCTGTCCATGGTGCATCGTTTCTGCTTGCACTGATGGTCATACCTAGATATTTCGTACGTTTTACAATCTGGATGCGTTCGTTGGCAATATACCAATGCTCTTTCAACCCTTTACTGGGGGCTCCTTGAAGATTCCCCAATGTCAAAATTTCTGTTTTGAGTCTGTTGATTTGCAATCCGTTTGATGTTATGTAGGTATCTATAAGATTCATTTTTCGCTGAAGACCTATTGGCGTCTGGTCTATTAAGACGAGATCGTCAGCGTATAGAAGACAGTTAATGGGTACTCCATGGATTTTTGGGGGGAACAGACTGTTACCACAAAAGATCTCGTTCACATCCGATATAAACAGGTTGAATATTGTTGCTGCCAAGGGGCAGCCCTGCTTCACACCCTTAAGTGTGTTTATTTTTGCAGACAGAGTGCCCTTCAAGTCCAACCGAACTCTAATAGACGTCTCAGAGTGCAATTCCTGAATTGCACTCAGTAAACTAGGCGGACAGTCCCATTTAACCAGTTTTTCCCACATCCTCTCTCTGTTGATACTATCAAACGCCTGCGAGAGGTCAATCAGAGCCAAATAGATTTTTGTATTAGTTCTGAGTGCTTCCATCTTTAGGAGATTTAATAGCAACAGGTTGAGGCCACAACCTACTCCTCTTACGAATCCAGCTTGTCTCTGGTCTATATGCTTAGAATCTTTTGCCCACCTCACAAGTTTGCGTTGAAGCAGAGTTGCATAAGTCTTCCCCACAACATCAAGAAGCGCTATCGGGCGATAGTTTTTAGGGTTGCTTCGGTCACCTTTTTTAAAGATGGGAACCACAATAGCACTTTTCCATGAGTTGGGGGTAGAACCACTCATTGCAATGCGATTAAATAGAGTGACACAAAAGTCTGCCCATAGTTCTGGGTTACGTTTGATTGTGTAATTAGTTAATCCATCAGGACCTGGCGCTCTGGATTCACTCAATCCATTAATTATTGAGAGAATTTCACCTCTTTCAAATTGCAGGTCCCATTTGGATTCAGGCAAAAAGACACTGGCGCTTGCTGGATCGTCTTTGCTAAATAATGCAGAATAGAATTCAACCCAGGCTTGCTCACTAACAGCGTTGGCCTGTAGAGCGTATTGGGGTGTTACACAGTTGTTTAATAAACTCGAGAATTCAGCTGAATTGCGCCCCTCCATTTTTGCCATCATCTTCTCAGAATCATTTTGCAGCATAATAGCCGCGTGTGACTTAAGCCAATGTTTGTATTTCTGTTTGATCATTCTTCGAATTTGTTTTGCATTTATATTAGAGATGTTTTTGATTTTCCTTAATTCCTGTCTCATCAGTCGTTTATGCTGCAGCACACAAAGATCAAATTTGTGTTTATGATGTAATTGAGCATGGCTCAATTTAGATCTTCTTTCTTCAAATTGAACTAATAGATGTTGATATTCAAGAGCCTCAGTATTTCCTTTGAATTTTGATGTTATAGACCCTACTTCAGTAGCTAAAAGATTAAGTCGAATCCTGCTTGGGCCTATATTTACCGTAAAAGGCCATACTTGCTGCGGGCAGACACATTTTTTGTTAAGAGTCAGTTGCACCATTTCATGATCACTATGAACCATTTTTTGGACATTTAGGTGCATAACTCTCTTAAGAAGATTTCCGGTTACAAAGATGTAATCAAGTACTGATGTTGATTCCTCTCTTCTCCAAGTTGGCTGCGCCGGGATATCGCCTGTGGTGTTGCCGTTTAGCATGTGTATGGCACGAAGGTCCATTTCATCGCACCATTGGGTGGCTTTAGGTTCAAGTTGGATTTTCTCTTTCACGCAGACCAAGTTCAAATCGCCACAAACAATTAGATCCAACGAAGCTTCTGTCCCAAGGAGGTCATCTATCACAGTTGTCACAGTGTCAAGAAAAGACGATGCATATTTATTTCGATGGTTCCAATATACATTAATAATATATAGGCGGTCAGTGTTCCTTTCGTTTGATTGGGATACACCAATTGTTGAGAATTGAATAAAGGGAGACAGGTTCTGAGAGTCTATAATCCTGAATCCAGCCGCCTTTCTCACTGCTGTCAACAAGCCCGACATGGGTCTTCCTTTGGCTTGGCGAATCGCCGGATTACAAGCAATTTCAAAGCCTTCTAAAAGAGGACTAGAACTCAGCCAAGTTTCTTGTAGGCACAGCAGATCCACGTTAGTTGCCCATGATGTTTGAAACAAATGGCTAAAACCTCTAGTGTTCCAGGAAGCCAGTCGACAGATATTTTGCGTCTCGGACGCCTGGCGTTATTTATTCCCACTTTTATTTAAAGAGCCTGCAAGCCAAGACCAGTCAGATTCTTCTTGAGTTAAAGCGGTCTCACTTGCACTTTCCGCAAATGTCTTGGAACCGCGTATGGGTCCATTCACAGTGATTCGTATACACTCTCCTGTCAACGTGTGTTTAGATGATTTTGTCACAGGGGTAGGCTTCAGAGCTGGGCTTTCAGACAATATAGCAGATGGTCGAGTTTCAGGCTGCTGTGTGCAGGCTCGACTCTTCGCATCTACTGTGCCACAAGGATCTCTTTTAGGAGTTAGCAATTGCAAGCAGCCATCTGCTCTTGATATATCAAACCCCAAGGACATTAGGACTGGCCCGGCATCAAGTAAAGCTTCAGCGATCAATTTTGATTGAAGATGTAAGATGACAGCGTCATTTTTCTTCTCGTCATAGAATTCTACAATTCTAAGGTCATCAGATTCAATTGCTCTTAGATTTGGAATCAGGTGACACAACCAGAGTACGTTGTGCCGATTTAAGATTAGATCATCCGAGGATTCGATACGCTCGAGTAACAGTCGTTGCAGACCATGAGAATCTTGTTTCACTGAATGAGTCTCTCTTTCGTTATTGACGTTTTGTTTCATCTTTGTTAATTTTTGCGTCTCTTGTTGTAACTTAAATTGAGAGGTAAATACCGGTCCCCTAGGAATCCCTCCAGGGTCACAAGATACACCAGCAAGATCAGGAAGCACCGTCTCGCTAGCCGACGGCATCTTTGCCTGTCCATTACGTCCTATGCTGCCAACCTTATTAAGTAGCGAGACACTAGACGCTCTCGCCCTTGCTTCGAGCATCTTTCTTTTATCCTCAAGCGTTATGAATTTCGAATTCAACGCCTCTTTTTCAGGTGATGAACTGGTTGTTAGTGGAATCAGTTGGCATGTTCTGGATAAAGTCTGTAGTTCATCTGAGATTGTCATTCCATTGTTATATGCATTAGGTAACATCATAGAGGACCGCTTACCATCACCTACGGCCTGATTGGCCGCCGACTGTTGGTTGTTCTGCAACTGTACCGGAACAACAGATTGGCCCACTTTTGTGGCCAGGGGTGGCAAACTCTCTTCTGCTGTTAGTTCTTTGAGAACAGACGTTGACCGTTCATGATCTACTTTTATTTCACTGTCGCATAGGTCTTCGTCCTCATAGGTTGAGACATTTATCAAAGTATCGGAAATATCACTGATACGAGTGTAAGAGTCATTCGAATCCTTAGCGGCTTTTGAATTGCTTATTTCAGTTTGATTACGAGCTGGTTGAGCTGATTTTGTGTGCACACCATTCACCGTTATTTCCAATTTTTCTAATATTCCTCAGAAACTTAAGCGAGTTGTTGTTGCGTCTCTTAACTTTCTTTTTCGGTTGGTTTTTAGTCTTCATTCCTAGGGCCCCATTTACGGAGCCGATTGAAATACTCGTCTTCTGTAATTCCCCAGCAGGTTTAAATATAGAATATAACCCTGTGGGTTCCACCACAACGTTCGTTGCTACCTGAGATAATACAGAGGAGCGCAGCTCCTGAGTGATGACTTCATTCGACGTTGATGGTCTTTGTGGATCTTGTAGTGCCAGGTTTGCCACATCTTGGGCCTCCATTACCGCTTTGGCGAAACCAGACTTAGAACACGTTACTTCACTGCTAATTGGAGTTTGAACCTTTGATGCAACCACACAGCAGTCGTTATTTCCATCCAAGGTGGCAATAGAGTGTTCCACGAGCACATTCGCCTTAGCATACGTCTGTTGGTCAGTGGCAGCCACTGTTGATATCGGTACATCATTTGCAATTCTTGGAGCTTGGCACTTTGGATAAAGGGGATCGCTTGTTTGCACATCACAGCCCTTATTTTTATGGAATATTTTCAAGGCTTCTTTAGCAACCTCTGCCAGTAGTTTTTTGTCAATATTTGCATTTGTGATTTGATTTAGGAGTGCGGCCTCTGTTATATCTGACTTCCTAATCATCTCTTCAACCATGTTCTTATATTCCGACATTTCCTTTCCAAGGTTTACTGAGTTATTAGACAACCTGCAGACTCCTGCAGACAGGTCTTTAATCGTGTCATTTAAACTTTCGTATAATTTAAGAAAGGGAGCAATCGAAATGTTTAAAGAGGACATTATCAGGGCCTGCAAATCTTGCGTTGTTGGCATATTTCTTACAGATTCAGGCTCGGTTACTTTACTAGGCACACCTTTCTTTTTGTGATAAACAGGCCGTCTAATCTTAGGATACTGCCGCTCCATCAACGAGGAATCCGAAGACACTTGTCCAGCGAGGACGTCGCTTGGTGCTTCATCCGAATTACAAGAGTCATGCTCTATTCCTGGGGGCAGAGTGCAGTGAGGTGAAATACTGTACACAAGCCTTTTAGCCTTTTTGTTTTGAGAGCATCTCAAACTGGGTGATAGTCTTTCGTCAGGTCTTGTACGCTTCATCAGGTAACCAGCTCCATTCAGCTGGTGCTTCTCAATTAGAGGATGTGTCCCGCTGTCGACTTGCAAGCACTCACTTTCCACGTCAGCCGTAGTAGATACATCACTGTTTTTGCCAATTTTGTCCTTGGATGTTCTTTGTTGATTTATGCGAGTGAGATCAGCCAGCAATTTGTTGACCACCTCCAGTGAGTTTCTTCGCTCTCTACCATGTATTATATCAGTGTCAGTGATGGGATGAGTATTTCCTGAAACTTTAGGCTGGAAGTCTAAAGCGGGGCTCAACCGCCTTATTTCACAGTTTCTCAAAGATCTCCTAAACACAGCATCGTCGCTACCTGTGGAGTGACGTGGAACATCCAATGTATGCACGGCAGAGGTCCGTGCAGAGTCTAGAGCCCCCGGATCACAACATTGCATCGACTCTTTGGGAGGCTCTGTTTCACAAATAACGCTCTCGCTGTTACTATTCAGGGAGCCGTCATCAGGCGACTGTCGGTAAAACTCGCTTGGAATCGGGCCAACCGGCTCTGCTATTATATTGGGATTCATACTAGTCTCTTGAGGGGCAGTAAGTGAAGAGTTAATGGGACTGAGACTTTCGAACAATGTCGTAGACAGATGGCCAGTCGTTGACTTCTTGCCTTTGCAATTTCTCTGGTTTACATCACAAGGGCGAGTCGAGCACATGTCAGACCCATCCAGCACACAGGCCGACCTCGCACCAACCACAAGTTCGGCCACACGCGTTGAGGGCTCGTCGTTCACGTCAGTCTCAGCAGAGAATGAGCCACAAGGCTTATCCGACAACCCAGACAGGGGACTTGGCAAGGGGCTTAACAGAATTTGCTGTGTGTGTTGATCGGCAAGTACACGACTTGCCACTTTGAGTGCGAGTAAAGGTTCATGCGTGGTAAGTTGAGCACAGGCATTCATGTTAGCACTTACTTGTTGAAGAGCAGCGGGAGATAAATCCATGGAAACGTTAATTGCGTTGGAAGTCAGTTCAGCCGGCCCCTCTAATACAATGCTCACACTTTCAGCACAGACCGCCATGTCAGCCTTGCCTCGTTTTCTCACGGTCGTTACTTCCATTGAGGCAGCTTCAGTCTTCCGCTGCGCCCGAGTTTTGGGAGAGAGGACCACCTTCATGACCTTCCCAAAGGAATACACGGGTCCTCACACCCCTCAGACTCCTAAGACTCCCAAGACTCAGCGCCGACTCCGCGGCCGCTCCGCGGGAGAGTCGGGTCTTTCAGCTGCACGGCTGCACGGCACGCCCACAGCCGAATCAGGAATCAGGCAGCAGTGTAGACACACTGCGAAGGCACAGCAAACAGGGAGACACTCCGTTCACTCCCAAGACTCAGCGCCGACTCCGCGGCCGCTCCGCGGGAGAGTGGGGTCTTTCAGCTGCACGGCTGCACGGCACGCCCACAGCCGAATCAGGAATCAGGCAGCAGTGTAGACACACTGCGAAGGCACAGCAAACAGGGAGACACTCCGTTCACTCCCAAGACTCAGTGCCGACTCTACCTATTGCTGATCTTAAGGGGCACCCACAACGGTATGAACCATATGCACCCTTTTAACCGTGCATGACTTTGCCATCTACAAGTGTGTCAAACGTACGCCGACTACTGGGAGGAACCTCCTTCCCTATGGTTTGCGCTCCTCTCAGCCCACGCCCTGTTGTAAACCCCTCCCGCTCACGATGGCGTCTCACCACTCTCTTGCACCAATCAATGCTTGTTTGCTGCCCGGGGTAGGGTGTCTTTCGGGTCTAAGCGAAAGCGTATACTAGTGCTGAGCGAAGGATCATTGCGAAAAAAAAATACTGAATGCAAAAATGTCCAATTTCTTTTTTCTTTTTGTGCAATTATATTCGGGAGGAGACCCCTTTTGGCCCCATACTCACCTAACCTAATTAATTAGCCTGGGCCACCCCCAGATATAATTTCAGTGAAAGCCCCAAAAATGTTTCATAATTTTTCATTTAGTATTTTTGTAGGCACAGTACACATTTGATACCCTGACCGAGGCCATTAATTGCCCTGCGGCCTCCTCAAACAGAAGGCCCCCTGCACTACTGTTCATCAGTGCTCGTGCCAGGACCCATGTACGCCATGAGGGTGGGATCCCTATTGTTCCCATTGTGATTCGTTATGGGAGATACCAGTCCCTGCAACCTGCATGTTGAATGCGCTCTCATTTGCTCTTGGAGTCAAGCCCTAAGTATCCTTCACAGCTGTTAGCTCAATGGAGCTGCCTTTCTGACTAAACTAAGCTCTGAAGGCACCTATACACTTTCAATGTGTTGCACCATGGAGACGGTTGGGTGCGACTTCGCCCATAGCGCCACTCTCAGTTAACCAACCTCACTTTCCTCTCACTTTTCAACAGCGCACCATCCAAGTCGGCTGCATGCCTGAATGATCACCTCACTGGCCAGCACCGACTGGCATTAATCCCCCTCGGAGCACAAAACCACTGACCTTAGTAAGAAGAAATCTGCCCTTTAGACAGGCACTGTAAAAGCCAGATAATGGCAACTTGTGTGACCGTTACCCGTCACAAGTGAATCGATGCACAGGTCATGAAACTGCATGAAAAGCGGGATGGACCAAAGAGGTGACACCCGGTCACAACACTGTGTAAACCGGGAGAGTTAAATGAAACGGTGCTAACTAAACATCTGCAACATTAGTAAACGGTGTCCTTTTAAAGGTCCAAGCAACCTATGCTCCCTTACAAGCACTAGTTTCAAGTACCCAATGCCCCTTTTAAACACTTGTTACAACTGTAAAATACAATTCAATTTTTTGCGTTTTACTTCGCCCATGTTTACTATTCCCACAATCACAAATGTGCTGTGTTAGACTGGATTTCTAAACTCTGGCGTGGTGGATAGAGATTAGGAGGCCAACCTAGTTATAATTATAGTTATAGTGAACAGGGACAACTCTGGGGCTGTAGTCAAACCAATCAAGGTAGCATGGAGAGTGGTCAAGGCTAAGTCTCAGGAGTGTGGCAACGGGTCCACAACGAGTCTAACACAATGAGCCATCAAGGATTGCACTTAGGAAAGTAAGTGCACAAATATTCTTTTTTATTTAAGCCAAAGAACACACTATGAGAAATGACTAATAGCAGGAAGTATTATCACACAATACTAAATAGTAAAATACATATATATACAAGCACAGTGAGTTAGTGTAAAACATTGAGCCCCCCCCCAACAGCTGAAAGGGAAGGTAATTAAATAATTATTACAGCAACAACAGTACACAGGAAAATCAGCCGTAACTTGTAAAGTCCATTTCTAAGTTACATGGGGCATTGTGCCCAAAAGTTCACAAAGTTTCCAAAAGATTTAAGGAGTTAAAAAAGGTTAGAAGGAGGGTCCTGGGGATGTTCCAAAAGTTAGACAAGTATGTATTCTAGTGAATAAGGCTGTTCCCAGTTTTTGGAGGGCTTTCAGCAACAAGGTTTACCAAAGGCAAGCAGCTGTAAAAGTTTCAAAAGTTATTCAAACTTTTCAAGGGTGGAGATAGGGGGGGCAGATAAGTATTGCTATAACATACCACATGTACTCTGCTTTTCCCCAGACTTGGCAGATCATTGGAGGGTCACCTGAGGTTATTTTTCCCGCCGTTGGTTAAGGGTCAAAGAAGCCCAGGAGCTGCGGGTGCAAGAAGAGTTACAGTCAGGTACAGAAGCTTGATTCAACCTCTTGTCGGCAAACAATGCAGCAGGCACCAGTGCAGGACTCTTCAGGATGGTCGACCAGAAGTAAGAACGCTGGTTTCAGGGATGGTCACCGTTGCACGGCGACAGCAGGGGACACATATGTCGAGGTTGAAGTCAGTCCTCTATCTCGGGTCCCATCAATGCTAGGATGCCAATTTCACAGGAATAACACATGCAGGACAAGCTGAAGACCCCTCGAGTTGTGAGCCAAAACATGGAAGGACGACTCTTCTACTGTGGTAGCCCAAACTGGAGCTGGTCAGTCAAATGGATGGCCCAGGGACATTTCCAAAGGCTCCAACCTGTTCAGTTCCCAAATGAAGTCGAGAATGGTTGTTACCATCACTGCTACCTGTTGAATCACCAATGAAGGTCTTCTAAGATCACTAGCCAGACAGGGCTCCACCAGGACTGCAGCAAAAGTTGGTCACCAAGTCTTCTCAGGATAAGTCCATGGGCCTTCCGAAGTTTTCACAAATATGCAGGATACTTGGCTCCTTATAGAATCTCTGGGGAATGGCTGCAGGACTCCTCTTCTTATGGAAAAACTCAGGTGAGTAAAGAAACTCAGTCCAACCAATGGAAGAGCTGCCACCCACACACACCGCAGCAGTTGTCTAATCAGGGACCGCTGTTGGTGAAACTCATGCATACAGTAACCAATTTGTGTATTGGGACCAGCCAGTCCCAACCCACTTCCTGGCTGGCAACACACATGCCCTGCACTAGCCCATGAAAACCCAGGCTTCCCCCGGAAAGTGTATGACCAAAAAGGACATTCCTGACCTGGCAAGGCAGGAAGAAGGCCAACAAACAAAAGGGCCAAAGGAACAAGAGAAAACCTTGTGGCATGGCCATGTTAGGACATTAGGCACAGTTAGTAGCCAAACACGGTAAAGCTAAAATAAAATACAAGAGAAATAGGGAAAAGTAACTGCTGCCACCAGCTTGTCTTTAGGCACATTTAAAAGTAACCAAAGTGTAGTCTAGGGTCAAACAAATGAAACCCCATTGCTCTGCATGGGAAGATGCATTGTGCATTGTTAAAAGGTTACCCAAACAGGCAAAAAAAACACAAGACTAAGGGCCACATAGTTTCCCACTACTGACAGTCTGGAGGACTAGTCAGTTTCCCCATAACATATGAGCAAAAGGCCAGTGGAGTAAAGCTGAAGGCTTCACTTCACTGCAAAAAGTCAGGACAAAGTGCAAAAACAAAAGCAAAACATTTGGGGGTTCTTAAAATATGGAGTAAATGGTGCTCCAAGAGAAAACGTTCCTACAATACTGTAATCCATGAAAGCAGACTGGCTACAGCACCCGCCTGCAGACTCGTAGTGTGCCGGTCCCTCACACTCGTAATGAGGCCCATTGTCTTTTGAAAGCATGGTAAATACAATTCTCATAGTCTAAATCTTCGCAGTCTAGGCTGTCACACTCAGAGAGAGGGCATGGATGAGGAAGGATGCCCCTCAACTCCCATCTTGCAATGCCCCCTGGAATTGTTAGGTTCTGGCAATGAGTCCCTGGTAGACCAGCTATGTTGGGTTGCTCAGGGGCATATACAGGGTATGGCCACGCAGGCAAGGTCCACACAAAGTCTGTAAATATCCAATCCACAATGCTGAGTGGGCATTTACAGATTAATCAGCAGCTGAGCAACAGGGTGGTGGTGAGATGGGGCTACTCCGGCACCACTGCACATGTCTAGAACCAAGAAGATCTTCCTGCTTCTTGGTTTCTGCCTGTTTGCAGCATGGGAGCCAGAGGCCTGGAGAGCAGCTAAGGGGTGCATCGCATTGAGCCTGGAGAGAAACAGGTAAGGTAAAAAATAACATTGTTATATGTATGTATGGGTGTGTGCAAGGAATGCATGCATGTATTTATGAATGTGTGCATGCAAGGGTGTGTTGGTGTAAGTGCTTGTGTATTATGAATGAGTGCAATGTGAGTAGTGTGTATGGGTGTGAGGTACAAGTGCACATGTGAATGAGAGCGATTATCAATTTTTTTCGGTGCTCATGTGAATAAATGAGTGTAGAGAGGGGACTGGTAGGGGGTGGTCTGTACTTCTGCTCTCTATATGGTAGAGGGGAGGCACAAAGGACCCCAGCCTAGATTCTCTATTCGGTAGCTATGGTCGAGCAATCAAGGCCTAGCTTCTCAGGAGGTGATGCAGGCTGGTTCTTAAGTACAGTGTAGTCCCCAAGCCCCCACAAAGGAATGTCCACTTATCATAATAACTCACTTTGTACTTAGGAAAATCAACAATGGCAAATATATACAATTCTAAAGTGGTACCACCCTTTGTATTAGATCTCATTAAAGTGCATCAACAATACTGTAACAATGTCACACAGATCAATAGAGTGAAACCAGCAATAGAGAGAGGAGAGAAAATAAGATGGTTGAGCAATAGGCAGAATACTGGCCCCTACCACTAGACACAGTTCTGTGTGGAGATCCCCCCACCTGGGCAACCTGTAAAATAAAGATATAGCACAAGCCCAGTCCATATATTGTTCTGCAAGTCTTATTCCCTCCTATAATTTTTTTACCCCCCCCAATGTACCTGGTGGAGTCGAGTTCTTCGAAGAGGCGTCGACAGATCCTTCTTGAGCGACCCCCTTTCAAGCGGGAGTGACGGATCGTCGAGAGGCGTCGAGGAGCGTTGAGGAACTCGGCGTTCGGCGGCGGGAAATCGACGGCCCTTCTTGAATGCCTTCCCTTTAAAGCGGGAGACATGGGGCGTCGAACGTCCGTCGAGGAACTCGGCGTTCGGCGTAGGGGAATCGACGGCCCTTCTTGAATGCCTTCCCTTTCAAGCGGGAGACACGGGGTGTCGAACGTCCGACAACAAACAGGGTAGAACGGCGTCGATGAGGCGGCAGCTTCGATCCAAGCGGTGCTCGTCGACGACGGAGCGTTCGCGTCCTGCAAGGCAGAGGCGTGCGGGGAACCTCGACGACAATTGTTCTGGACCGCAAAGATTGTGGAGACGGGGGCCCAGCAAGGGCGTCGAGTCGTTCGAGTCTTTGTGGTCTTCGGGTGGCAGGAAACCCACCGGCAGGTTTCTCCTCTGCTCGTTGGTCGTCCTCGACTTTCTCCGGCAGGATAAATCGGTCGACGGTGCGGACGAGGGAGTCCTTCGATTCAAATGTTCTTAGGCAAGGAGTGGACGGCTCCGGTCGTCGGCGGCACGGCGTCAAGTGGTTCCCACGGCTGGGCAACACAACTTCGACGGGCCTCCAGCGGTTACACAGACCTGCGAACCCTGGTCGACGGCAATGGACTTCGACGGTGGCGATGTCCGGGTGCTTCACTTTGATCTCCTCGGCGGTCCCGTCTCGGGTCGGCAGCCTTTCGAGGGTCTGACTTCCAGGGCGCTTCGGCGAAGATGTAGCGGTGCTCGATGGTCCCTCGGAGCACGGGAAGAGGGCGCCTTACCAGGTCCTCTCTCGGGTCAGTCTTCGACGATTTCGGCAGCCTTCGGATCGGTCGAAGCAAATGCAGCAGCAAGTCTTCTTCTTGCAGCTGGACGTCGAGGATCAGCAGTTCCAGTTACTCTTAGAGTGGAGACTCAGCTCCAGAACGCTTCTGAACAATTACCAGTGGTGAGAGGTCCCCAGATATACTATTCTGTCTCTCATCCACACTGCTGGCACACACTCAGCAGCCAATCATACAGAAGGGCATTCATGCAGTCAGTCAGCCAATCAGGCACACAGTGCATTCAGGCCACCCTCCTCCTTTTCAGACACTCACAACAAGGAATGTGGATTGGGACACGTACCCAGCCATTCAACACTACACACTGCATTCAGGCCAGGTTTGGGCAGGGCTTTCTCAGTCTTTGTCTCTCATGCCAGAAACCAGACAACCACAACAAGGAGTGTATATTGGTCACACACTCCATTCACCCAGGCCCCACCCACAGGAGGTACCCACAACATACAGTCACTGGGAAGGCTCCAGTCAGTCTAGCTGGGCCTTCACAACAACACCATATATGGAACTTCCACCCAACAGCCAGTCAGGGGGAAGGGACAGAGTCAGGGCTTCCCAGGACTTTGGGAAACAAGGTAACAGGCAATAGAAAGCAAGAGGCCACAGGGGCCATCTTGTTTCCTATCAGGAATCAACTGATCCCAATGGCAGGGCCTGGGTATCCCAAAATGGAGGACACCCAGAGCACCTGTCAAATTCAGCATGGAGCTGCCACCAGCCCATACCCTGCTCTGTGGGCCACCCACAGGTGCCCAAAAACATACACTAGGGGCACAGGGTTGTACCCCTACCCATGGGTGCCATAAGGGTATCCCATGGGTCTGTTCACCAAACCAAAAGAGAGAGCTGCACTGCCAGGAGTCCCACATGGACTCCTGGGCAGAAAACATGACAGAACACACGATAAAAGCAGTAAAGGACAAGGATTCAGAGGCCCTGTCCCTCTGATGCATTTCCAGCATCACAATGAGAGAGAAGCTCTATAGGAGTGTTAATAATGGGTGAATGTGTTGGTGCTTACTATGCTGGGGGACAGGGGCCATTGTAGCATGAACAGTTGTTTTTACAGTAGTACGGCATGCTTTACTGGTATTTTTGGATGAAGCAAAGCCAACTCCTTGAGTTAAATTACGTGGAAGAAGAGTTGGGGTGGAGGTGGGTACTACGATGGGGCATTCAGCCTGGATGTTTTTATACTGTGGCATGGCATTTTGTACTGACAGTAAGGTAAAAGCCAATATGAGTGTTCCTAGACGGGGGAGGGGGAGCATTTGTGAAGCCAGCAAGTACATGTCTTCTTACTCTATCTTGGCATTTTGACTGAAATTAAGGGCAAAGGCAACTTGACGATTGTTCTTAGAGAGGGAAGGCCCCTTTGTACATCCAGCAAAAAAATGTTTTCTTATTGTGGCATGGCATTTATGTTGACTTTACAGGCATAGTCAACACAATCGGTGCTCTTACATGGGGTGGTGGAGGAGACATCTTTGCAAACAGCAAGGAAATGTTTCCTGTGGCATGGCATTTTTACTGGTGTTAAGGGCAAAGACAGCATGATGAGTGTTCATATACAGGCGGGGGAATTTGTGCAGTCAGCAAGGATATGTTTTCTTGCAGTGGGCTGGCATTTTTACTGCCATTAGGGGTGTGCTCTTAGGTGCGAATACTGGCATGTATTCGCAGAACCAGCATGGGCATGTTTTCTTATAGTATCATTACTGACACGATTTTGAGGCATGGGTTGAAGAAAGGGGTGTCCTTAAGTACCTACAGGCAGGTTTCTGCAGCAGGAGAAGTACCATTGATCAGAGCAGGTGGCTTAATTTAATCTGCATGAAGTATGTCCTACTAAAGAAAATGTGCCTGTATGTGGGTTTGGTGACTTGCAAACAGCGTTCAACAAAGTCCCCAGAACTTGTCTGTGGGAGATGCTGTTAAGTCTTGATATACCTCTTCCCCTCTTAAAAGCCATTCAGAGCCTCTATGCCAACAGTGAGGCAGTAGTAAGATGGAGACTTGATGGTAACACTACCCTGCATTTCAGCATTGAGACGGGCGTGAGCCCAGGCTGTGGGTTGTCCCCACAGTATTTTGTGTGTTTATTAATGCAGTAATTGAGAAGCTTTTAACTCTATCAACCGATTCTCCAGCTCTGGCACATGGCAAAATTCCTATTCTAATTTGTGCCGACGACATCGTTCTGCTCTCCCTTACACCTATGGGCCTGAAAAAGCAACTAAAGGCATTTTCAGTTTTTGCGATGCTAATGGGTTAACCATTAGCACAATGAAAACAAATGTTTAGGGGCAGGAAACGAAAGGAAAAGGCACCTTTGGCTTTAGAATTGAGTAGCAGAGCGGTTGATCAAGTTGAGGAGTATGAAAACTTTGGCCTAAGGGTTACCGTGTATTGTACCTGGGATAAGTAGTTGGCTAGGGCTCGGGTTATCCTGAAGAAGTACAGTGGGGCACTAGCACGATTTACACATGGGAATGGATCAGTCAGGTTTTCCCTCCAGGCTTATAAAGCCCAAGCTAGGCAGGGGCCATTTATGGAGCTGAGTTATGGTTACAAGGGGTGTCACACCTTGTCAATTATTGAAAACAGGTTTTTGAAAAATATACTTTGCTTACCCTGTAGTACCCCAAATCAACCAGTATTTCTTGAAAGAGGTATGGTACACATAAAATCTTATTGTAGAGGCAGGCCTGTGTATAATTGGGCAAGGACTTGGAATTCTCTGCATTTGGAAACCGATAGGGAGGCACTGAGAGAGGGAACCAGGAGGCAAATCACTGCCCTGGTTCAATCACGTCCAGAGTGACTAGCACAATCTAGGGCTTGATTAGGTCTAGACTAATTTGGACAGATGGATGGGTGACTTTAAGGTGACCATTAGGGAAGACTCCAGAATGGAAATGGAGCAGGATCTCTCTGCTACTGTCAGCCAATTCCCAATGTTACTCCATTATTCGGGCCTCAAGTGCTCTACTGAGTATGAATCGTATTTGGATTATGTAAGTCTTATGTTTTCCTGAGCACTGTACATAAAACTGCATGTTGGTACTCTACCACTTGCAGGCCACTGTGATAAATGTAACCCATGGGAGCTAACCAATTTTCCAGTTCTGCAAAGATAACATTGAGATTGATTGTTTCCAGTCCTGTACCAGACCCAAAGGCATAAACGTATCCTAACAATGAAAATATAGCTGGTCCCTCCATACCTACACTGTCGCTGCCTGCAATTTTAACGTACACTTCCTTACCCATGGACAATACGGTCACTGAGACCTCTTGCTGTCTTACTAACAAAAGCACTACATCTGAAGTCATGTTTAGCATACTTGAAGATCTACTGGTTGAGTTGACCACTAAATGTAATACCATGTATGCAAAACTGACCAATCTATGTGCTGTGGAGGAACCACAAAGAATCGGAATGAATACGATCACTGAAGCACTAAACACCACTGTTGCACGAATTGAGGCCCTCGATAACAGGATAAATACATTGATTGGATTAGCCTCGGAACTTAACAACTCAAATGACACTCTTATTGTTTCAGAGTCAAACAACAATACCAAGGTGATGGATTCCAATTTTTGCGCTTGGTACCAGAGGAAGAAGAACACAAGTGCTAAACATGCAATGATGTACGAAGATCTTACTGAGGAAAAGAAGAGGATGAATATTAAACCAAAGGGACTGGGTGAATACAGAGTGCTATGTAGCCAACTGCTGGTACAGGCAGTAACTAACCATATAACAGAACAGGTGGCATCCATCTTAGTCACCTCCACCACTCGGGAGGCGAGGAACACAACATACTCCAATAACTGTGTCACGGACACATTGTCTGAGATCCAATGTGACACACAATCTCCAGGAGTATTCATCATGGAATGTGGCCAGAACCACAATGGACAGGGCCATAAGTGCACTGGACGCCAAGAAGCCAACAGAAAAGAAGGCCGACCATGCAAAACTGCAAAAATCTGTGCATGATAAGGTTATCTTTCCATCTACCCAGGAAGAGTGCCCATTGATGCAATCAATTATGGCATCTTCTGAGACCAAATCAACCAACAGAGTGGGAGCCTTCACTAATAAAGTTCCCATCCAGGTTAACCTTGGCCATGATATTGGATCTAACCCGGCAGACACTAGATTTACCAAGGATACATCCAAGGTCAAGGCTTGAAAAATATGTTGCTTATTTCATGACTCTGTAGAGGAGGAGTCAAGTACCCCCACCCCAACCACTTCACCTATATTGACTGTATGTTGGGAGCCAGAGTATGTGACATATACGCAACAGTTAAAATGACAAAGACCATAGTATGAAAACTGTGCCATTGAGGATACCAATACCTAAGAGAATCCTATAATCAAGATTCCCGTTGAGGAAACCATACCTGCAATCAAGGAAGTATGACAGTCATTTAAATGAGATTCCTGAAGAAGCAGACCAAATAAACGGTAAAGAAGAATGGTGACGTCACACTGAGTTGAGTTGACATACATAAAGGATGTAGAGATGTAAGAAAATGCAGTTAATCTATAAGGCGTCAAGAAAGTATTGAGGAAAAGTGGCATCTTGGAATCAAGGTTAAGAAGCTTATGCCAAAGAAATGATGAAGATATCAAGCCATTTTACACTTGTACAGTTGCAAGAGAAACGCAAGCAGACAAATTAATCATGAGGCTAGCTTTATAGTGAATAGATTGCGGCAAGTGCCAATATATACATATATGTAATCGATCAAGTAAACGATGGATGTTTCCACTACGCATTATAGCAGTTCTGGACTTTAACAAGAAGGCTTCATTTTCAGTGTGTCACAGTTAAAAAGCAGCTTGAGTTGCAAAATGAATCTCAGAAAGCAAAGTTGGATGAGGCAAAGAAGCCAAGGTCTTATCAAACTGGAGCATACTGACATTGGATACAAATCATGTGAAAGAACAGAACTCCTGTTCAGAAGGCATGAACATAACAACAGAGATGTCAGAGGTCTATTAGAATATATTGTTTTAACCCTTTAAGTACCATGGGTATTTCCCCCCAGTGCCAAGGTCTTTTTTGGTGATTTCGGTATGTGGCCATTCAATGCGTTGTAACATTTTTGTTAAATGAGAAATCACGGCCAAATTATGCCCCTTTTTTCCCACATATAGGCGGTCGTAACGCCACCCAGGAGTCCTAGGTTGCTGCAGGAGGGTGAGAGAAAATAACCAAAAAGGGCAAAAATGTTGTGTTTTCTCAAAAAATGCGAATAAAATGATGTTCAAAGAAGCCTGTGGTTTTTTCCTTTTAAGAGCTGGGAACAAATGGTTTGCTGTGCTGAATTCCCCAATTTCCTGGCTTTCAAGAACAGGTTGAGTGGAAAAAATTATTTTGATGTGGTTATCAACTGTTTTGTGAGAGGTAGGCGATTTTTGCCAATTGGACATGCATGGACGGAATGGAAGAAAAGTGTAGGAAAGCCGAATTGGAGGACAGAAAGGCATACATTTCTGAAAAGAAGACAACATTCTTAGTTTAGGAAGGTGTGATTTGCACAGGTCGGGCAACAACTAGGTAGGGGAAAATGCCATAGATTGGGGAAAAAGCGGGAAAATGACAGAAAAAAAGGTATGTGGTGGATATGGTTGGCTTGGTAAGGCAATGGCTTCTATGAATTTTGAGAAAAGCAATGCTCCGCTACATTCCCCCGATTCTTACAGTTAGGAAAGCACACATTTTGTAGTGTTTCACAAAACAAGCAATACCACAAGCCAAACACTGAGCCATGGTACACAGGAGTTTTATGCTTACGGCCTGAACAGACGTACTTAGCATTTATAAATCAGGAAAAACAATGTGGTGAGGAACGGCAGGCATACATTTTTTGAAAGAGCACAGACAGACCTTTTCAAGGGTAGGTGACTTGTGCAGGTTACAAAAGTGTATGGTGCCTAAAGCAGCGACTAAATGTAGGGCACATTCGGGAATTGAAAGGGATGTGTGACAAAGGGCACCAGCAAATGGGTCAAAATGTTATGAAAACCACACAAACACAACAAATGTCATACCTTTCCGCGTTCCGACACATGTCCCGATGAAAACGGTTCCTCACATGTGTGGGTGCACCTACCTGGGCGCCAATAGGAAAGCCGAACACACCCCTAACCCGAAGTCTTTTCCGACATCTGAATTTCACGATTTTTCCAGACAGGCACACCATACAGATATGGGCCTCGGGTGTCCAAGCCACCAAGGAAAACAGGAAACCCCATGCATTTCCGAAAAGAGGACACCCGTGGGAATCCGCAGAGGACTGACTTGCGCAAATCGGCCCAGAATGTATTACCCAGAAACCCTGGCAAATTTTGAAATGTGGTGAAAAAACCCACATTTTCCGCACATTTCACTCGGCTCACCCACCGAAACACGCTGCAAACAACACATGGCCTACAGTCCCGCGTTCCGAAAGGTGTCCCAATGAAAATGGTAACTCACATGTGTGGGTGCACCTACCTGTGTGCCAAGGGGAAAGCCTAAAAGATCCCTACCCCTAAGTCTGTTCTGACAGCTGAATTTCACACTTTTCCCAGACGGACGCACCATACAGATATGGACCTTGGATGTCCAAGCCACCAAGGAAAACAGGGAACCCCATGCATTTCCGAAAAGAGGACACCTGTGGGAATCCGCAGAGGTCTGACTTGTGCAAATCGGCCCAGAATATATTACCCAGAAACCCTGGCAAAGTCCGAAATCTGGTGAAAAAAACGCATTTTACGCACATTTCACACGGCTCACCCACTGAAACACGCCGCCAAAAACACATGGCCTACCATCCCGAAAAAAACACATTTTACACACATTTCACTCGGCTCACCCACCAAAACACGCCGCCAACAACACATGGCCTACTGTCGCACATTTCCACAGATGTCCCGATGAAAACGGTACCTCACATGTGTGGTTCACCTACCTGGGCACCATGGGGAAAGCCTAAAATACCCCTACCCCAAGTCTGTTCTGACAGCTGAATGTCACACTTTTTCCAGACGGCACACCATACAGATATGGGCCTCGGGTGTCCAAGCCACCAAGGAAAACAGGGAACCCCATGAATTTCCGAAAAGAGGACACCCATGGGAATCCGCAGAGGTCTGACTTGTGCAGATCGGCCCAGAATTCTTTAACCAGAAACCCCAGCAAAGTCCGAAATGTCTGTGGGTGCACCTACCTGGGCGCCAAGGGGAAAGCCTAAAAGAAGCCTACCCCCAAGTCTGTTCTTACAGCTGAATTTCACACTTTTTCCAGACGGGCACACCATACAGATATGGGCCTCGGGTGTCCAAGCCACCAAGGAAAACAGGGATCCCCATGCATTTCCGAAAAGAGGACACCCGTGGGAATTCGCAGAGGTCTGACTTGTGCAAATTGGCCCAGAATGTATTACCCAGAAACCCCAGCAAATTCCGAAATCTGGTGAAAAAATGCATTTTCCGCACATTTCACTCGGCTCACCCAGAAAACCATGCCACCAACAACACATGGCCTACTGTCCCGCGTTCCCACAGGTGTCCCGATGAAAACGGTACCTCACATGTGTCGGTGCACCTACCAGGGCGCCAAGGGTAAAGCCTAAAACACTGGTAACACCAACTCTTTTCTCACAGCATGATTGCAGGATTTTGACTAATGTGCACACCATACAGCGTTGGCCCTAGGGTGTCCAAGCCACCAAGGAAAACTCGGAACACACAGCATTTCTGAAAAGATTCCCACGGGTGCCCACCCCACTGACAGTGGGGCCTAACCATAGAATAATAACGAAACAGTACTCACATAACGTTGCAGCTGCTCGTGTAGAAAAAGCTGTACACAAAACAAAAAACATGTGTTACCTACGGTCACAAATAAATACTTTGAAAGCATGCCTCCCCTTGCAAGCTATCCCTGGTGGTCTACTGAACCTCACTCCCAGTGAATACCCATTTGCCCCTTCCTACGGGCGGATATCTGCCCCAGGGAGGCCTGCATGAGGTGCCCCCACCACCCATTTGGGGTGAGGGGGGAGAGGGCCCCCAAAAACTGTGGGACAGGCCCCCCACTGGGTGGGGCAGTAAGGTTTGGGCACCCCGGGGCCAGATTAGCACACCAATGTGCCCCTCTGCGCCAAGGCAAGTTTAGTAAACAAAGAAAATAATTCAAAATGGCAGGCTGCCCATTAGCAGGGGCTGAGGGGCACCCTACACCGCTGGGGAATTTTCTAATGTGAAGGGGGGTGCACCGCTCCACCCCCACCCCAATTGGAGGGGCAGCGCATCTCATGTAGCCCTCCCTGGGGGGCAGATAAGGAGGGGCTGTCCTGCACTCCTCCCTGGGCTCAGGAGGCCCTCCCTAGGAGCAGATATCTGGCCCCAGGGAGGGCTGCATGACATGGCACCCACTCCATTGCGGGTGGGGATTGGGGAGGTCAACGTCCCATCCCATTAGAAAATATGCCGTCCCTTTGGGGTGCCCCACAGCCCCCCCTAAAATGCGTTCCACCATTTTCACTTTTTTTTTACTTTGGTAACCCAACTCCCCATGGTGCAGAGGGGCACATTGGTGTGCCAATCTGGCCCGGGGTGCCCAAACCTTACTGCCCCACCCACTGGGGAGCCTGTCCCACAATTTTTGGGGGCCCTCTCCCCCCTCACCCCAAATGGGTGGCGGGGGCACCTCATGCAGGCCTCCCTGGGCCTCCTACAAACGGCTGCGTGAGGTGCACCCCCTCCATTGGTGGGAAGCTATGGTTAAGGCGAGCTCACCAGCACCTGCTTGATGTAGATGGAAATGTACTGACGAAGGTTAGAAGCCAACCAATTGTAGAGGACCACGTAATTAAGGGTCCTATAGTTTGTGTAACCAATGGGACATCGTCCATTTAGTGACGTTCATAGTGGTCATTTTTAGGGAAGGGCTTAGTTGCCCCACCTGTTGTTAAGTAGCCAATTACATTCACCCATTGTCCCATACTAGCATGGATTATTTACTTAAATGATTCACTGAGCGCCTATCACATTTGCCACTAGGATTTTGTAGTTTGCCACATAGGATGACGTTAGTAACACGTCATCAGTGACAAGTTTTGTGTATAAAGACTCTGTTTTTTATAAGATGCGTTGAGTAAGAGGATCGAGCGAGTTCGTTGATGTTCGTTGTACTCCCTGTTTTAGACACTTGATAATAAAACAGTTATCCTTTTGCCAGACTACCTGAGTCGTTTCAATTATTGAAGTATGAATAAAATCTACATCCCCTTCCATCTCCAGGGTATTGCTACTCATCTTAAAGGGCTGGGATATCCAGTTCACATGGTAGCAGAGGATGGTTTTATTAAAAATCCATCGACATAAGTAAACTTTGGAGTACTGGAAATATCGCACTACCTTTGCCATTCGGCTGACAGGACGTGAAGCTCCCGGTAGATAGTGGTTAGTGTAATTACCAATACTTGCAAGTTGGGTGTGACGGGTACCCTGGTTTGTACAGAATCCCCTCCCACGTCTACAAGAAGCTGATCGGATGAAGGTTGAAGAGGCGGTAAAAGAGGCGTACGATCTCTAGAGTCGGAAGACAAACATGCCAATGGTGCGTAAAAACTAAGGAGAGTGGCAAAACGATGTATGGGCAGTAAATGAAAAGAAGTAAGATAAGGAAAAAGAGAGAAACAGAGAAAGGCGGGATAAACATAACGTGAGAATAAGAGTGTTAAATATTGAATAGAATTTGACTTGAGTGTGTCCAAGCAAGTAAGAGGTATCGTGAGAGAGGCCACGATAATAGAATAGGCCCTTGCCTATGTTTTAAAGAACATTAGAGGAAATCTTAATTTAGAATCCCATAGTGGATGACATAGGAGACAGATTTGTTTAAAGGCGAATCTAAGGAGATTGATTTGAGTTCCGTATGGAGCATTTTTAGGCGGTAAGACAGGTCCCAGAGAAGGACTGTAGAAAAGAATATATGTGACCGGTCGAGTATGTCTGTTCGTCTGTTCGTTTTATGTATTCATGTATTAATGTTGACGTCATAATTGGATGAAATTGGTAACAAATAGAGAAGTGTAAAGTTGAAAAAGAAATTCATTGTTTTATATTGAACTTGATGGTTGTTTTTTAGCAAGATTAAAGTAAAAAGTGTCATTGAACGGATTGGAGCCTGCGACCAGTGGTGCACGCTCATATTATGTTATTTTTCTGAAACGTATTTTTAAATCTGTGATAGAAGCAAACAAGTGGTAGAAGTCAAAAAGTTATGAAATAAGCATGGAGAATGTTACTCCACTCGTGCATCTCTGCAAGCAGTTGCCGAAACATGCACCTAAGCTCAGACACTATAGTGAGGGAAGGGTTAAAGGAACCGCAGACAAAATGTTTATGCCGTGGCTGCAAGGAGGGTCACTATCGAAGGTAGCACTAGAGCATATGACAACGTATTTGCATGCAGCGTATACTGGGAAGGAGCTAGACAAACGACTAGCGAGCTTAGAGCTTTGGAAAATGTACCGGGAGGAACGAGATGAGCCGCCTCCTTTAGATTGGATACTTTAATGTACGCAGAGAGGTGGGTGAAGAGCCCTCTGCTCCACCCGCCCCATCTGAAATAGAAGGCGAGAATAAGAAATACGATGGGTTATACCCATTGAGGGAGCTTAAAGCAGCAGCAGGGTATAGCGACCCAGCATATCAGTCTCCTGCGCAAAACAGTGACGAGAGCCCGGAGAAATATACTGAGATAGATGCAATGTCTAAGGTCCCGAAGGACAAGGAGAGACGCGATAAGAGGAGAAGCGATTGAGAAAGCACATCTCTAAATATAGGAAGAGAAATAAAGAGATAGAAGGGAAGAAGAGATAAAACTGATGAGTTAGCACTTCTACAGAATGAATGGATTGGTGGTCAGATTTTGCTAATAACTCGATGGTAAAGGCATTGAGGATATAAGGCAAAGGGAATATCGAGACGAGCAAGATAAAAAGACAAAGAAAGGGAGGAACGATTGAAAGATGAAGTAGCAAAAAGGAAGGATAGAGAGATGATAGCATTTATACCAAGATGAGCAATTGAAAAAACAAGAAAGAGCAGAAGAGCAAAGAAAATATGATAACAGACAGAGAGCAATTGAAGAACAGGAAAGGCTAGAAAGAAGAAGAATAGAAGAGGAAGAAAAGAACAAATGCTAAGAGGTAAGAGAATACAGAGACGAAAGGATGAGGAGATACAAAGGGCAAACGAGAGAAGGGATACGAAGAAGTCATTACCAGGCCTGTCTAGAGTAAATCTAGAAGAAGAGTTTGACTCAGGGAGCATTGGGGAAGCAATCGATAAAGTATACCATGAAACGAGAGCCCAGAAAGAATTAAAGGGGAAGGGAAAAAATGATTGACTCGAGAATACACAGTTGTACAAAACAGAGGGAACCTGATGTAGCATGAGGCAGAAGGAGCTGTCTTTAGATAGACTGACTCTGAACAAAGATGAAGAGGAGAGAAGTTGCACGAGTTGGGCACAGGAAATGTCAGACAAAGACAAAGACAAAGATATCTTTCGTGGGGACTCATGTAGTCCTGAGGGATGCTTTTCTATGGATAAAGAAGTAAGATGGTCAGATTTAAATGCACATATACCTAGGGCATCAGAACCACTGACACTAAAGGGCAACTCCATGGTGAGAGGGGGAATCGCCACCGTATGTGAGCAGATTTAGGTCATTGCCATGTAGAAGGCGATGCAGGAATATCGTCCCTGCGGTGGATAGTTTGGGGCTTCACAGTTTCCCTTGTTAGAGAAAGGGGGAGCCAGACCGCAGTACATACCATTGGCCCCAAATGGACAAAGATAATTTAGTTTAGTTTAGTTTATTTATTTATAGAACGCACCGAGCTCTTGGGCAACTGGGCGCTTAACTTAGATGTTACGATATACAGACAATTAAAATGATACACAATATACAAAAAATATACAATATACAACAAACGGTCAATGAAAGGAGCACATTAAAATATATACATCAGATTTGCATAGAAGGAGCTAAATACAATTGGTAGCCTATCTTGCTCATAGAGCCAGGCTTTGGTCTTATTCTTAAATGCATGGTAAAACTGTTCTTCCCTTCCCTGTTCTTCCCTTATGGAGAGGGGGAGGTCATTCCATTTTCTGTCCGCTAGGACAGGGAAGCTGGCTCCGCCTGCACTCGTTGCCTGAATCGAGGTATATTGACACAGTGCCTCATGGTAGATCCAATAGGTCGTGAAGATGTGTGTCGAGAAATAGTATTGGACAGGTAGATGGGGGCTTGGTTAGAGAGGCACTTGTGGGTGAGAGACAGGGTTTTGTAAGGTATTCTTTGGTTGATATTAAGCCATTTTAGTGAGAGTGTAGTTTCAGAGATATGGAGATTCTTAGGAACATTTAAGGCTGCTTGAATGGCATTATTTTTCAAGACCTGCATTTTGTTAAGGTTTTGTTGAGATGTGCCGAGGTAAAAAGCATTGCAATAATCTAACTTGGAGAGGACTAGGGCTCTAGATAGTGTGATGCAATTGGCTGGAGAGAGGTATGGTCGGCAAGCTGTAATAAGCTTGCAGGTGTGGGCAGATGAGAAAGCTAAGGCATTGGTTTGTCCCGGTGAGTCCAAGAGGAGCAACTTGTAAGAGGATTCAATTCAGCACTACAGCCAAGTCAACGCCTAGTCTAGAATACTGAATGAAAACCCTTATTGATATATCTTTATGTCCAGTTCATGCGTTCTGGATGACTACCCCTATATAACACCCCTCTCTTGGAATCCTCCTGACCCCACTGAGCCAAGAAGTAGTTCTGTTTTGCAAGTTAAAAGGTTTAATTGATAGTTTCAACAATAGGTATATATATCACACTTTAGAATAAATTAATAATTGAATAGCACACTTAATCTGATATGATAAAGATTAACAACGGAGAATCTGGCACGAGCACACTTCTTGATAATCACTAAGGAGTTGACATGAAATGGATAAGATAGCAACAATACGTTTATGGTTTCAAATGGATGCAATGTGGAATGAAATGCAGTACAGAAAATCACTTGATAGGATTTCAGCAAAAGACAATGTAATCACTTTCTTGGACAATTCACCCCCCCCTTTTATGCAATGCAAGGAAGTGGAAGGAAGGCACACAATTCTCAGAAATGCAATTCAAATGTAATTCAGTTCACCCCAGCAACTTAGACTACGGAAGTTGAAAACACAGGCCCAAATGCTTTTAAATGTGCTGGCAATGAAGAAAAAAAATATGCTAAAATGCTTTTAATTCCCTCTAGAGGTTCAGGGTGAGTGGTATCTAGTTAATATTAGTCCAGGCTCACTTTAGCAAGGATCTAGGGTGTAATTAGCAGGTTAAACGAATTTCTGCCAAGTGGAAGGCAAGCAGCAGCAGCTTTTTACACGTGAAGAAATTTGCAAATCGCGGCAAAATTCGCGAATGCGTGTTCCGCGATTGCGGTAAAACTATAAGGGGTAGGAATGTGGTTCTTGGTGCAATTAAAAGCTAAGATTCTAAGCTTTCAGATGAAAGTTACTGCAAGTCTCTAAGACAAACGGTCGCGGAGATATGAGCGATTTAGTGAAGGTCGTTTTTGGTTTTGCAAATTTTAAACGCAACACTTTTTCAGCTTTAAAAATGATGGCAGAATAACACAATTGCTAAGCTGCAGTTCTACTTAGATTAAAAATTGATTGAATTATATGATTTTAACTAAGAGATGTGTTCTGAGTTTTGCTGAGTACTCACAAGAGATTTTGAACCGGAAAGCGACTTGGTCACGGACTTCAGTCTGGTCAGGTCTTCCCGAGTTCCGCTCACAGCGCCTGGCCTCTGGAACTGCTCACAGCATCGGGGTCAGCACTCTGGATACAATGGCCTGGTCTCTGCTAGGCACCGGTTCTCTGGGTCGGGCCCTGCCTTCTCTTTGGATATTTCTGTCACCGGGTTCTTGCAAAAGTTCTTGGCAAAATTCAGACGGTGTCAGCCGGCTGTCTGAAGAGTTCAGTTGCAAAAAGATTTTCAGGCCTGTTGACAAATACTCTTGCTGGCAGTGGCCTTTTTGGTTAAGGTTCTGTAGTCTCTGTTTATCTTGGAGTCTAAGTGTTGGCTCCTTGAAGGTTGATGGAGGTAAGTATGGATTTTTCCGGCAGAGCGTCCCGCTGCAGATGGAAATGAATGTCTCTACCTAAGTTTCAGTGGTCCATTTATATGTTCTGCAAGTGGGTGTGTGTGCTGGTCATAACTAAACTTGCCCCTCTCACTTGTCATTGGTCCAGCTTTCATTTCTCCCCTGATTGGGGGAGCTAAGTGTGTCAGAGTGACGTCAGCCATTTATGATCTCTTGAAAAAAACTCCCCTGTCATCTGTGCACCCAAATCTATATACGATCAAAATACATATTTCACAGTTACACAGTTGTTTGAAATTACATACCCATGTCACATATCACATGAGGTATACTCTGTCCCAAATCTGCTGTTTCTAAGAGCTTGCATTCAAAAATGGCAACTTTTAGCACTTTTTAATGTGCTAAACAACATTGGATCTTCATTAAATTTTATACAACTGTTCCTCACATATCTACCCACATACCAATGCATTTTCGTTTGTCTAGCTGAAACAGGGAGTCTGTAATATTAATAAACAGCAGGGTTTTGTCCCAGAATATCACACAATTTGGAGTTTGGGCTTGAATTAAAGGTACATTTTTTAAATTAAGTCTCTCAAAGTTATACATTTCTGTCATTTGATTACAAAGAGTTATCAGTGTTTTTGTAAAATATATATTTTACTTTCAATTCAGTCCTCAGAGTGTTGGAGTCCGCCTCCAAGACTTGGGTGGGTCAGTCCTCTGGGCAGGCAGGGCTTTGTTGACATTAAACAGTCAAAATCAACATATTCCTTTCAGAGGAGAGGGGCCATTGTGTGGTCTCTGGGAAGCTGACATCAGGAGGCCAGGGAGCCACTTTGCATTTAATTAACAGAACCCTGTGATTTCCTGGCTTCTTGTGTTGAGTTCTGAAGTGTCAAGAGTTCTCAGGACAGGCAACCCCTTTGAACTTTTGATGAAATGAGACCCCTTTCTTTGCACTAGACAGTTTTGCAAGACAGCTCTCCTGTCAGAGTTTAGACCTCTAGCGCCACCCTCAGGATTTTGCGGTTACTGCATCCCTCCTTGGGATTTTTTTTAGATTGATTCATTTCAGCAAGTGATATTACATGGAGTATATTGTCCATGTTCAGGGCATGGCATTGGTGTGTTTCTGAAGTTAAGTAATTCTGTGCCCATGATTTTGCCATATTTGACATTCAAGAAAAATGAATTCCCAACAGTTATGGGTTTGCTTTTGGCAACCAGCATTGCCTCTCTGAGCTCACAATATAGGCGAAATGGGATTTTCCTGTGCATTTTCTGGGGAGCTCTGGCCATTATGATGTTTTCAATGCCAGTAATGCACAGTTTTGAGGTAGGGCCCGGATGCATGGGTAAATACATCCCACAAGCCCCCCTTCTTGCGGTGGCCATCTGATCCTTCACTGGTGGGACCCGCAAGATCTGGGATGTAGTTCTCATCTTCTTCCGGTAGATGGCACAGTTCAGCATCTTTTCCTCCATCCGGTACGGATCGATCGGTTCTCCTCGCCGGTCCTGATGGGAATATTGGGCGGTACCCCGGCCCATTGCGTCTCTGCTCCCGGTCTCCGGATCATCCTTCTTGGCCCGTCTCTTGGTTTTCTTTCTCCTAGGACGACAAAGGAAGAGCGGCAATACCTACTCATAGACGTTTTTCCACCACTGTTGAGATAGTGGGGCAGCATATGCATTTCATCATAACGAAACATTACATTCTTATTTTGATAAAAAAAAAAAACAGTATAACTAAGAGACAGTTTCATGCAAATCACAATATTTTAGAGACTAGATGTGGTATGTTTTATGATTGGAACTGAATTAGTCCGAGACAGTACCCGCTAGGATTCCAGAGGATTCCTCCAGTTGTTGCAGAGTGTGCCTGGGATGGCAACATTTCAACTGGTTTATGTGGACCCACTTGTCTTCCCCCGCTGCCAAAGGACCTTTGGGGATGTGGATTTTGTAGGCCACAGGGGAGATTTTGTCGATGATCTCAAAGGGTCCCTTCCATGTAGGCAAAAATTTCCGCTGTTTTGCCTGGTTTCTTTGGAAGTTGTATAGATAGACCCGGTCCCCCACCTGATATTCCTTCCTGGAAGTTTTCAGGTCATAATGGGTCTTCATGCTATCAGCCGATCTTTCTAGATTCCGCTGAGCATAAGCAAAAGCATGTTGAAGGTGTTTCCTTAAATTCTCCACATACTCATGAGTAGTGGAGGCATTTATCAGTGTCTGCTCTTGGGTCCTGTAGAGCAAATGCTGCGGAAGCACCATCTTGCGCCCAGTCATCAACTCAAATGGTGACATTTTGGTTGCAGATGAAGGGGTAGATCTGATGGCCATTAGGACCAGAGGTAATCGGATATCCAACTTGGCCCAGAATCTGCCACAAACTTCTTTAATATGCTCACAATTGTCCGGTTATATCTCTCTACTGCCCCAGAAGAAGCTGGCCTGTAAGCAATATGCAACTTCCTTTTGACCCCCAGTATCTCCCACATCTTTGTCATTACTTCACTGGTGAAGTGGCTACCTCTGTCTGACTCAATCCTTTGAGGTAGACCGAAACGAGAAAAGATGTGGTTAATCATCAAGGCAGCTGCGGTTTCTGCCTTGCAATTTGGGACTGGGAGACATTCCACCCACTTGGTAAACAAGCATGTCACAGTCAACATGTACTTATTCCCCCTAGCAGAGCGAATCACGGGGCCTACAAAGTCGATTTGTAAATCTGACCATGGCAGTGTCATCCCCCGCTTTTGGAGAGGCGCACGGTGCGTGAGGGATGATGGCTGAAATTGCGCACACACAAGACACCCCTTCAAGTATTGGTCGAGGTCCTGCCCCATGTGTGGCCAGTATGCAACCTCTCTTAAGATTTCCAATGTTGTGTGAAACCCCCTATGACCGGCAGTAGCCGCATCATGGGCGTGACTTAACATCAGGCTTCGGAATGAGGTAGGAACCACCCACTGATCGTGGCCAGCTTTGGATTTCCTTACCAACAAACCGTCTTGGATCCGGAACATTTTTGGACATTTCATCAACACTCTTAGGTCCTCTTTCCCAATGTAATTGGTATCCGTCAGGGGAAAGTTCTCAGGGTCCTCAAGGTGTTGGTAAAACTTACCAATCACTGGATCCCCCTTCTGAGCTGTAATCAAATCAGCATCAGGGGTCTACTTACTCCATTGTGCAATTGAGAGGTCATTGTGAGCATTTGTCTGGGACCTAGTGATAGCAGTGACCTGGATTTCCCCCAACAGGGACTCAATCTCAATTAGATCCCCTTGGATGGCCCCGGTTTTGGCCAGCTGATCAGCTAAGTCATTTCCAGTTTTGTCTGGTCCCTCTACTTTGGAATGACCCTTGATCTTTTTCCAATAGATGGTCATCTCATTCGAGGTGACCAGATCGTCAATGTTTTGGATCAACTTCCCATGTTTCAAGGGTTTGTTGTTAGCACATAACATGCCTCTGGTTTTCCAATTAACCAGGTGCTCCACGAACCCGTTCCGTACATAATCCGAATCTGTGATTATGACCAGTTCGCGGAGTTGATGCTGGACAGCAGTGAGGATGGCCTGATGCACAGCCATCAATTCTGCCACCTGACTACTTCGGGGACCAATTTTGTATCCAGCGGAGGGTTCTGGGGACTCATTCACCCATGCATTCCCTACGCCAGCCACCAGTTCTTTCTCCCCGTTGTTGTCAACATGGTAAGAGCATCCATCCACATAGACAGTGGGCATTCCCTCACACTTGTCCTCTTCAAAGACTTTGTGTGGGGAATTAAGGTATGCCTCCGTGTTGTCCTTTATTTTTAGACTTTCGTCCTCGAGACAGTTTTCTCTGGCACAATCATGCAAGTCAGCCAGACCTTGCGCGAGGGGACTCTTCTTGTTTTGGCCATATCTGACCTCCACAGGAAAGCCTTGCATTGACAGAATCCAGGAAGTAATTCGGGAATTACTCACATTTCCGGCCCGGATTCTGTCACTTTGGAGATATTGCAGAGGCTGGTGTGGAGTCTCCACTATGATGTGTTCCCCCTGGATAAACGGGCGGTAATTCTTCAATGCCCACACCGTTGCCAGGAGTGCCTTCTCACAATCGTTGAATTTTTCCTCCACAGAGGATAAAGTTTTGCTCGCATAGGAGATTACTTTATTGACCTTGTCATGCTTTTGGTATAATACTGCCGTCAAACACGTATTAGAGAACCCCGTCTCCAGGAAGAACTCCTTGTTTCTGACAGGGTAAGCTAGGCAAGGCGCTTGTGATAGGCTTCTTTTGAGTTGTCTTACTGCCTCGGCTTGTTCTGGACCCCATTCCCACTTGACCCCCCCCTTCAGGAGATGAATCAGGGGTCTGGTGATCTCTGCGTAGCCCTCAATGAACTTTCTGCTGTAATTAGTCAGTCCAAGGAGGCTCCTTAGTTCCCGCAGAGTTGTGGGGTCTTTCAGTTTTTGGAGTGCTTCCATTTTCTTTTCCTGGGGACAGAGACCCTGAGGAGTGATCTCATGCCCCAAGAAATTAACACGGGTTCTACACCACTGTGCTTTCTGAAACGAAGGTTTTGCTCCGGCAGCCCTCAACTGTGTCAGAACATAACGGATCTCCGCTATGTGTTCCTCCACAGATGAACTTTTGATGAGGACATCATCTACATAAGCCAGGTTACCCCTCGCACCCAGGTCGGGCATGGCCTTATGTAGAAAAATGTTGAATTCATTGCCGGAGTTGAGGTATCCGAAGGGAGTCCGGGTCCATGTGTACTGCTGGCCCCCAAAGGTAAAAGCCAGTTTGTATTGGTCCTCCCTGCTGACAGGCACAGTCCAGTATCCATTGGTCAGGTCTATTGCAGTGAATACCTGTGACCCCTGGATCTGGGCCAGCCCTTGGTCAATGTAGGGAAGAGGCCATCGGGAAGTATGGACCCGTTTGTTGAGCTCCCTGAGGTCGGCGCAGAGTCTCCACTGGCCGTTTGGCTTTAATATTCCCAGCACCGGATTATTGAAGGTGCTGTGGACTGGACGGATTATTCCCCTGGACTCAAGGTTCTTAATTATTTCAGTAAGGGACTCCATTGATGCGAGAGGCAAGCGATATTGCTTCACAAACACAGGAGTCATGCCAGGGTCCGTGGGGATTGTGGTTGTGTGGATGTTGGTGCGACCACAGTCATATGAGTCTACCGCAAAGAGATCTTGGAAATCCAAGAAAACTTGTTTCAACTTTTGCTTTTGTTCCAGAGTCACACAGGCATCAGCTAGGTTGACTCTCTCTTCCACCATCTGCCTGAAGCCTGGAAAGACTTCTGGTTTGGCTATTCCAGCGGCCTCCTCCAGCTGGGTGGAGAAGTCCCTGGTCAGAGTGCTGATTTGGACTGGAGGCTTCAGGTGGGAAAGGCAGCCCTCATGGACCTGGAAAATCACCTCATCCCTCCTGAAGTCACAAGTCATATCTTCCTTACCATAAGGGCAAGAAGTGTACACCAGGAAGTTCCCCCCATGCCGGGTAAAAATCCTGTCTGGTGTTGTATTGTCATCACTGTCACTGTCAAAACAGTCCTTGGGGATTGGCCCTAACAGTTCATTTCCAAGATCAATAGAGAAATGTCGGTCATCAACCGCCATTCCAATAATGGTGCCTGCGGCTAGAGTAATACTCTTTAAGTCGCTGTTATCCACCTCTATTGGAATGGTGTCATGTTCTATGTTGACTAATGGAGTTGGGTTTACCCCCAACCCTTGCAGTTGGAGAGAAGCATTTAGATGTATGTAAGCATCAGGGTTTTTCAACTCTTGTCCCCTTTTAACTTTCACTTCCAGGGAGAATTGTCGGGTCCTTTCTGGGATGGTGACTTCCTCTTTGATCTGAATTTCAACTGCATAAGGTAGCAATTGAGCTGACCTAAATGCTTTTTCTGGATCATCAAAGCCCATGGGATTATCCGCTAATCGGGACCAAGCTTTGAAGTTTATTAGGTCCAAACTAATGGCAAAGCGATTGAGAATGTCACTGCCTAAGTAAAAGGCGGCAGTGACGTCTCGCATGACCCAACAATTATGGACTATGCTCTTGTTGCCAATGGAGATTTTGAGCATACACCTGCTTGGCAGGAGATGTTTGGAATTAGGCGCTTCCAGGTCCATTTCCCATTTGTCTATCAGTTTGAATGTGGGAATGGCTGGATCTTTTGGGAGTTGGCGAAACATGGCTTCGCTGATGAAGCTCTTACCGTTGTTCACACACACTCGAGCGAGAACAGAGTCCTTCCCATCATCTAATTGGACAGGGATGAACAACTGCTCTCCAATTTGCTGAATATCAGCCAGGCTCTGAGCTGATTTCGCCTCTTTCTGGAATATAGGAGTGGGAGTTTCAGATTGTGGATTAGTATAGAATCTCAGAGTGTTTCCTTCCAGCGTGGAGTACCACTTTAGACTGGAAGGAAGGTTGATTTTCAGAAATAGAAAGGACCCTGCATCACCAGTCTGTTGTCCTACTGCTATTACTGTCACGTCTGGAATTTGGCTATTCTGGAAGTGAAATTCTACTTGATCAGATTTTTGTTCAACCATGTGGCATGTGCCGTTTAAACTAACATGGTTGACACTCTGTTTTAATTTTATTGGTCGGCTAGTCTGGGTCCAGAGGACCTTGTTTACGCAATCTATTAGGGGTGACAACCTTCTCAGGAGGTCATTCCCTAGTAAACAAGGGGTTCCCTCTGGGGTCACAACTATGACCGGGTGTTTCAACTTGTGTCGCCCGATCTTAATGTCCAAGTCTGCCGTCCCCTCGACGGGAATTTCCTTCCCGTCAAAGTTCTGGAGTTGTCCAGGAAGTGAGGTGAGAGGAATTTGGTAATTCTCTCCCCTTCCTGCATTCAGTTCATCAAAGGCCCTTCTGGACAGAAGGGTAGCTTGAGATCCCGTGTCCACCAGCGCTGAAATTGTACCCTGCCCCTGTACTTGTACCGGGGCATAGTATCTTCCCTCCTTCTCCTCAAGGGGGCACAGATAATGCACATTTTTGGACAAATGGTGGGCTAACTTTCTGGTTTTGGACATCGCTAGCGAAGAGATTTGGGCAGAATTCTGTGGAGAGCCTTGGGAATCTGAAAGAAAAAGTTGGCAACTGGAGATCAGAGCCATTGTGGGTTCCCCTGGCTCCGGTTCTGGGCCGCCCCCCCCTTTTTGGAGGCAGTCACCAGGATGGGTTTGAACCATGGGATTTTCTTGCTGTTGGTTCTGGGATGAGATGGTGGGCGGCGGTAGCTCAGTCTCCACATCTCCCCAGTCTGGATTTACATCCCTAGGGACCCATTTTTCTTTGGGAGGAGTTCCCCCCTCTCTGAAGGAGAAGATCCTTTTCCCAGGATCCTCTGAGGATCCCTCTCCCTCAAATTGGAAGATCTGTACCTCCTCCTCAAACTGAGTCTGTTTGGGTCTTTTGTTTCTCCTACCCCCCCTCTGCTCCTTAGGAGGCAGACTTTCAGGGGCAAGAGATTTTGTTTCCGGTTCCTGGGTTTCCAGGGGCTGTTTACAAGTGAGTAAGGAAGCTTCCTCCAAGGCTTTACACCCCCCTTCCCCTTGTGCCTCCTCCCTGGGAACCGGTGAGTTATCGGGGTGCTGCCCCCGTCATTGTTCTGGGGCACCAGGTCCAGAGTTGGGTGCGTTCTGCGCCGGCATGCCGATCTGAGGGTTCTGCTGAGCCCTCAGTATGTGACCCAGATCCCGCGCCATGTTTTGAACCTGGCGCTCTAACTGGGAAACCCGCTCAGGCTGATACGGGGCCCTGTTTTCTCTCCTGGGCTGATCCCGGGAAGGGTAGCTGTCCCTCCTCTGGTAATACCCTGGGTTGGGAAGATTTGGGTATCCCTCCACCCTTGGCCTCCCCTCTCCCGGATTAGGTTGTCTGGGCTCAGGGAATTGGGGAAAGAAGGATGGATGATTTTGGGGTTGGAAATTGGGTGGATACCTGGGGAAAAAGTTCTGCCCAGGATTTGGAGAATTTCTGCCCTCCTGTGGGAAGTTAGGAGGGAAGTTCCCTGGGTTAGGTGCTTGGCTGGATCCCCCCCCTTGGGCTGGAGGAGTCCACACATAACCCAGGATGGGTCGATTTCCCTTGTAACGGGGACTTACATAATCAGGAGAGCGAGGGACCCCATTTGTGGGGCTGCCTCCCTGGCTCCCTGTCTGTGACTGGCCCGAGGACCTTCTGGGCCTAGCATTATTAGGTGCAGGTAGGTTTTTAGGCCCCCCCATCTCCAACTCTAAAACGGGGGTGACCTTTACCTCTGCCACCTTGGCAGCAGCAGGGGTGCTGTTGGCTTTGGGGTTTTTCTGAGCATTATTTTTGCTATCTACCGGTTTCTGCACCTCATAGATCCGGGTAGCCTGTTCAAGGACCCAGTCTAAAGATCTTTTCTCGTGAAAATCCCTCACGAGCTGGGTCATTATGTATTTGGGCAAGGCATGAAAAAATGTATTTATGAATTCTCTACTGTCTGTGCGCACCCTTCTGGTGGACTGCGCAAAAGGACGTTTCAGTTCTTGCACAAATTCTTGTGGGGCCTGATCCTCCCCACATTGCAAATTGTAGGCTGCCTTGCGAGCCTCTTGAGGATTTCAATGAATGGAAAAATGTTTCAAGATGGCCGCCTTATAGGTGGACCATCTTAAATGATTTTGGTCCTCCAGCCCCGCAAAGAAACTGGAGTATTCCGGGGAGAAGGTCCACTTTACATATTGAGTACAGCTTTGGCTGTCCTTCAAATGGAAAGTCTCCATCATTTGCTCAAACAACTCTAAGTGCTCCCAAACAGAATACTTAGCGTTCTTATGGTAAGGCGTGATGACGCTCCTGATCGCCTTAATCTGCTTTAAGGGGTCCTTAAGCAAGGCCCTTTTTGCCTTATTGGCCTTTTTGGTTCGGGTAACCCTTGTCCATTCATCCTCTGACTCAGAGGCACTGCTCCCAGAGGTTCCTGTCTGCTCTTCCAGGTTTTCCCGGATTCTGCAAGCCTGGGAATGGCTGGCAGAATGTGGGGACCTGGTCTCCTGTGTCCTGCGCAGTTCAGAGGAGTCTTCAGATTCCTCCTTGCTGCCAGGATTTGATGGGTACCCCCTCCACCGACCTAACTGGGCAGAGGTTTTCAGGATGCCCTTAATGGGCCTACTCTCCTGGGATTCCCCACTGAACTGTACTGTACTTGGGTGCCCATACCCGGATGCCCACCCCTCCATTCCTGAGTGGTACTGGCCTATGAGCCCCATACTTTTAGCTGGATAGTAATCTGCCATCCCTGTGGCCCTGTGCTCATGTGCGCCAGCGGACATGGGGGTGGTAGAGTCCAGGGACTGGGAGAGATGAAGGCCCCTGGTGTTAGGGCTCCTGAGGTTATGGTCAGGAGTCTCTCTTTCCCAGCGGACCTAATCTCTATCCGCCCCTGCTCCCTGTTGCAATGCAAGAGCCTGCATTTGTGCTTTCAGTTCCTCAGTCAAGGCCTTACTAGACTCTATCAGTCTCTCCTGCATCGCTACCTGTTGTTGGAGCCTATCATTGTGTTGACAGAGGGCCTCATTTTCCCTCTGTGCTTCCTGGTTGGTCCTGGAGAACTGGGCCAGTCTTTGCTGCAGGAGGTTTACCTCCTGAGTCCCATCCCTACCGGCCTGCTCCTTTCTTGCCAGAGCATCTTCCACCCTTCTGGTGTGCTCTACCAAGTTCTGGTTTTCTTTTTGGAGGTCACCCAGCCCCTGGAGGGCCAGGTGATTTTCTTCAATTTCCTTTTTTAAGTGGCAGACTTCCTGGCCTAAAGTGTCTCTTTCCTGACTGAGAGCCTGCATCTGTGCTGCCAGGTCGTCCCTCTGCCTTTGAAGGGCACCAGCTTTCCGGCGCTCTTCATCAAACTCTGCCTGGGTATCCAGGTCTTTCAGAATCAGTTTATTGCTTTCTGCCTTTTCCCTATCTAGGTGGCCTTGCAGGGTGACTACCTGCTCAGCACATACCCTGTTGAAGTCCAGTTGTTGCTCCAGCTTTTTCTGGCTTTGCAGTAGGGAGTCCAAACCTTCTTGGTGTTCCTTCTGCAAGGCCCGAAATCTGGTATCCTGTTCTGACTTTTCCTTTTGCAGCACATCCATATCCTCCTTTATTTTAGTGATGTACTGTCTGGTCTCATTTTCTGACTCCTGGCTTCTGTGCAGCCTTTGCTCAGAAGAGTCCAGATCAGATTGGGCCTTCTCTAACGCCATCTGTTGCCTTTTTGCCAGATCATGGCCTTCAGCACATTTATTCTGTATGGCTCCCATATATAAATATAAATATGCCGCTATCCTAACAATCTTGTCGTGTTCATCTTTGGCCTTAGGAGCCATATATAGTTCACTCAGGGCCACATGTAATGGACCCTGATCTCTCCATAAGTCTGACCCTGTTTCAGTGGCCTGTCGCGTGATGGCCTGCAACCAGGCCTCCTGGCCCTGCTCAGCCCATTCACCTCTCACAAATAGTTTATGTAAGAAGTGCTCTCTGGCTATTTTCATATCTACCAAGGTCGTCATTCTAGAGATTGGTCTCTGTCCTGACTTACAGAAGTTAGTATTTTATTTTTGCAGAACAGAACTTTTCTTGGAGTGTCCCTTTTGAGGAATGCTTCACAGCGTAATGCAGCATGGTGATCCGACTGGATGTATGTATCCCGTCAGTTAGCACACTGTATTAAGCTGCACAAGTGGTATTCTAACCCAGAATCCCGGCTACGAGCCCCCAATTTGTAAGAGGATTCAATTCAGCACTACAGCCAAGTCAACGCCTAGTCTAGAATACTGAATGAAAACCCTTATTGATATATCTTTATGTCCAGTTCATGCGTTCTGGATGACTACCCCTATATAACACCCCTCTCTTGGAATCCTCCTGACCCCACTGAGCCAAGAAGTAGTTCTGTTTTGCAAGTTAAAAGGTTTAATTGATAGTTTCAACAATAGGTATATATATCACACTTTAGAATAAATTAATAATTGAATAGCACACTTAATCTGATATGATAAAGATTAACAACGGAGAATCTGGCACGAGCACACTTCTTGATAATCACTAAGGAGTTGACATGAAATGGATAAGATAGCAACAATACGTTTATGGTTTCAAATGGATGCAATGTGGAATGAAATGCAGTACAGAAAATCACTTGATAGGATTTCAGCAAAAGACAATGTAATCACTTTCTTGGACAATTCACCCCCCCCTTTTATGCAATGCAAGGAAGTGGAAGGAAGGCACACAATTCTCAGAAATGCAATTCAAATGTAATTCAGTTCACCCCAGCAACTTAGACTACGGAAGTTGAAAACACAGGCCCAAATGCTTTTAAATGTGCTGGCAATGAAGAAAAAAAATATGCTAAAATGCTTTTAATTCCCTCTAGAGGTTCAGGGTGAATGGTATCTAGTTAATATTAGTCCAGGCTCACTTTAGCAAGGATCTAGGGTGTAATTAGCAGGTTAAACGAATTTCTGGCAAGTGGAAGGCAAGCAGCAGCAGCTTTTTACACGTGAAGAAATTTGCAAATCGCGGCAAAATTCGCGAATGCGTGTTCCGCGATTGCGGTAAAACTATAAGGGGTAGGAATGTGGTTCTTGGTGCGATTAAAAGCTAAGATTCTAAGCTTTCAGACGAAAGTTACTGCAAGTCTCTAAGACAAACGGTCGCGGAGATATGAGCGATTTAGTGAAGGTCGTTTTTGGTTTTGCAAATTTTAAACGCAACACTTTTTCAGCTTTAAAAATGATGGCAGAATAACACAATTGCTAAGCTGCAGTTCTACTTAGATTAAAAATGGATTGAATTATATGATTTTAACTAAGAGATGTGTTCTGAGTTTTGCTGAGTACTCACAAGAGATTTTGAACCGGAAAGCGACTTGGTCACGGACTTCAGTCTGGTCAGGTCTTCCCGAGTTCCGCTCACAGCGCCTGGCCTCTGGAACTGCTCACAGCATCGGGGTCAGCACTCTGGATACAATGGCCTGGTCTCTGCTAGGCACCGGTTCTCTGGGTCGGGTCCTGCCTTCTCTTTGGATATTTCTGTCACCGGGTTCTTGCAAAAGTTCTTGGCAACATTCAGACGGCGTCAGCCGGCTGTCTGAAGAGTTCAGTTGCAAAAAGATTTTCAGGCCTGTTGACAAATACTCTTGCTGGCAGTGGCCTTTTTGGTTAAGGTTCTGTAGTCTCTGTTTATCTTGGAGTCTAAGTGTTGGCTCCTTGAAGCTTGATGGAGGTAAGTATGGATTTTTCCGGCAGAGCGTCCCGCTGCAGATGGAAATGAATGTCTCTACCTAAGTTTCAGTGGTCCATTTATATGTTCTGCAAGTGGGTGTGTGTGTTGGTCATAACTAAACTTGCCCCTCTCACTTGTCATTGGTCCAGCTTTCATTTCTCCCCTGATTGGGGGAGCTAAGTTGTGTCAGAGTGACGTCAGCCATTTATGATCTCTTGAAAAAAACTCCCCTGTCATCTGTGCACCCAAATCTATATACGATCAAAATACATATTTCACAGTTACACAGTTGTTTGAAATTACATACCCATGTCACATATCACATGAGGTATACTCTGTCCCAAATCTGCTGTTTCTAAGAGCTTGCATTCAAAAATGGCAACATTTAGCACTTTTTAATGTGCTAAACAACATTGGATCTTCATTAAATTTTATACAACTGTTCCTCACATATCTACCCACATACCAATGCATTTTCGTTTGTCTAGCTGAAACAGGGAGTCTGTAATATTAATAAACAGCAGGGTTTTGTCCCAGAATATCCCACAATTTGGAGTTTGTGCTTGAATTAAAGGTACATTTTTTAAATTAAGTCTCTCAAAGTTATACATTTCTGTCATTTGATTACAAAGAGTTATCAGTGTTTTTGTAAAATATATATTTTACTTTCAATTCAGTCCTCAGAGTGTTGGAGTCCGCCTCCAAGACTTGGGTTGGTCAGTCCTCTGGGCAGGCAGGGCTTTGTTGACATTAAACAGTCAAAATCAACATATTCCTTTCAGAGGAGAGGGGCCATTGTGTGGTCTCTGGGAAGCTGACATCAGGAGGCCAGGGAGCCACTTTGCATTTAATTAACAGAACCCTGTGATTTCCTGGCTTCTTGTGTTGAGTTCTGAAGTGTCAAGAGTTCTCAGGACAGGCAACCCCTTTAAACTTTTGATGAAATGAGACCCCTTTCTTTGCACTAGACAGTTTTGCAAGACAGCTCTCCTGTCAGAGTTTAGACCGCTAGCGCCACCCTCAGGATTTTGCGGTTACTGCATCCCTCCTTGGGATTTTTTTTAGATTGATTCATTTCAGCAAGTGATATTACATGGAGTATATTGTCCATGTTCAGGGCATGGCATTGGTGTGTTTCTGAAGTTAAGTAATTCTGTGCCCATGATTTTGCCATATTTGACATTCAAGAAAAATGAATTCCCAACAGTTATGGGTTTGCTTTTGGCAACCAGCATTGCCTCTCTGAGCTCACAATATAGGCGAAATGGGATTTTCCTGTGCATTTTCTGGGGAGCTCTGGCCATTATGATGTTTTCAATGCCAGTAATGCACAGTTTTGAGGTAGGGCCCGGATGCATGGGTAAATACATCCCACAAACTCTGTCTTGTCATCATTAAGACAGAGTCCATGCTTCGCCATCCAGGCTTGCATGATGGACTAAATGTTGTTGAGAGTCTCACTGTCCAGAATGTAGTCGCCAGTAATGGGGATGAGTATCTGTGTGTCATCAGCGTAATTAGTGTAGATGACACCCAGATAATCAAGCTCATCAAAAAAGATGCTTGGTGAAAACATTGTAGAGAGTGGGGGACACACATGAACCTTGGGGCACCCCACAGGTGACAGGGGTTGGTGAGGCAGAAGCAGATGGTGCAAAGACCATCATGGATCTATTGCTAAGGAAAGACTTAATCCAAGCACTGGCTTGGTCTGAGAAGTTTTCAGCTGAAGACAGGTCTTTGCATAAGATTTTATGATCTACCAAATCAAAGGTGTTGATGGGTCGAGTAAGAGGAGCAGAGCTAATTTGCCTTTGTCTTTCAGCATCTGGATTTGGGTCTTGAGGTCGATAAGGGCAGTTTCAGTTCCAAGCCAGATTGCCTCAGACCTAGAAGCTTGTTGGTTGCAAGGTATTGTTGTATCTACAGGTAAGCAGCACGGTCAAGTATTTTTTGTAGAAATGGGACCGTCGTAATGGGTCTGTAGTTAGCAGGGTTGTTTGGGTCGAGAGAAGGTTCTTTTAGAAGCAGAAGTACCCATGCATCTTTCAAGTTGTTGAGTACTACACTAGATTTTAATAAGGTGTTGATGACAGATGTAATGAAGGGGGCTAGTTCCTTGACAAGGGGGGGGGGCAGGACATGCATCACCTTGACAGTTAGAAGGTTTAAGTTTCTGAATAATAGTTACGACCTCTTTGATGGGAAGTGGGGAGAAATTAAATTGGAGTTGTGTGCACTTGGTCGGAGACTGAGAGTTCAGAGTAGAGTCACCTTTAGAGATTAGGGATTTCTTCATTACTATTCTGTTTTGTAACATAGTAATTTTGTCTTGGAGTGCATTCTGTATATTAGTGCACCATTGGGTGTCTTTAATGCATGTGTCTGAAGGAAAATCAGGTGAATCTAGCTCCTTCAGGATATTGAAAAGTTCCTTGGTGTTGGACTCCGCTTTAGAAATATGGTCATTATAGTTGTCTTTCTTGGCTTGAATTATAGCTATTTTATAGTTTAAGGAAGCTGCAGCAAAGTTAGCTTTGTTTACTGCAGTGGGAGTGTTTTTCCATAGTGACTTAGATGTTCTTTTGATTTTCCTGAGGGACTTAAGATGGGGAGTGTACCAAGTATTGAGGTGGGTGCGTGGTTTAGAGTTGCATAGTTTCATGGGCGCTAGTGTATTTATCGCCTTGAGAATAGTGTTATTGTAAAAGTCGACTGGTATTGTGGGGTCCAATGAGTTTGTGGTGGAATTAGTGATTGGCTCCAGTAGTGGGATGAGTTTATCAAGGGTTAGATTTCGATTGTTCCTGGTCATCATGGCTGGTACATGAGTGGTTTGTGGGGTAGATGAGGCCATTTCATTGATGTTAAACCGGATGAGATAATGGTCGGTCCAAGCGCAAGGGGTATTGTAGAGGTTGTCGATATTACAATTGAGGTCAGCTATCCAATCGAGGATTCTGCCTTTATTGTGGGTGGGAGTCGAGATGCAGTGGGAAAAGCATAATTCGGACAAAGTGTTCTTCAGGGCGCAGGCTTTCTGGTCATTGGGGTCATGTAGACCTAGATTGAAATAACCAAGGATGATGATTTATGACTTATTCTTAGTATTGGAGGAGTAAACTCCCCCTTAAATGTAAGGTGTAAACTTCTGAGTTTGACTTATGGCACTGGGAAATGGATACATGAACTAAAAAAGATGATGGGAGGAAACACATTGGCAATAGGGGACATTAAAGGTCTCCTAATCGCCATTCTTGGAGAGAAAGCTAATGATGTTTGGTCAAGGGCAGAATATGCTGGTGTTACTACAGTTAACACTGCTCATGACGGTGCACTGTTCAATAACTGCAGAGTGGCAGTATGGAAAGCACTTAGAGTGCTGTATCCGGACACATCAATATGGGAACTATAATGATAAAAAAGATGCACGAAGGGGATGATCTGCTTGTTTACATTCAAAATATCCAAGAGCAGTGGGCTTTGGAGACGCGCAAATCTTGGGGGAAATCTATTCCAGTGTTTTATCATATATTATGCCAAGGACTTCCAGACCCCGTACAGAAGCATCTCAAGAAGTTAGTGGGTATGGAAGTGAAACCGTGGTCAGAGATTCAGCTGACCAGTACGTATTTTTGTAGACTCCTGCAGGAAAAGAATCGCAAAAAAGACGATGTTAGGAAAGGCGGAGAGGCAAAGCTAGTGCAGAAAAAATTGTCCAAGTATGCCATTGAAAGGGCAATGATGACTAGTGTAGATGGATTGAATTCACAGCAGACAGCAAACATGCTGCAGATGAATAAACAAAGGCAGTTTGATCAAGGTAGTAATGGATTTACTCCACGGGGAAGAGGAGGATTTTGAGGAAGAGGTTGGCAAAATAACCAAGGGAACTGGCAGAATAATCAGGGAAGCTTCCAAAATAACCAGGGTGGGTTTCAAAATATGCAGAACGGTGACCAAAATATGCAGGATGGGTAGGTTAGGAGACCTTCACCTATATGTTGTATGTGTGGAATGACAGGGCACTTTGCTTGCATGTGTAGAAGTCAGGGGTCGTGCAGAATGGCCAGTTTTCAAGAGGGGGGATGTCAAACCCACCTGCATATTCGCAGCAAAGTAGAGATGGATTTGCCCAGAATCAAACGCAAGTGGCGAGAGTGCAGCAAGGCTTGCAAACACAGCAGGTAGCAGTTAATCCACCACAAGGACAGTCACAGCAGTCCCCTATGCAGATTCAGCAAAACACAAGTACAGGACAGCTAACGACTCCTAGAATAGGGGGTGTCACTGTCGATGGAGGAAATCCTTTTAGAGGTAATGGAATGAGATTGTACCCGCAATAGGACAGCTCACTGGGAGACCTGATGTGTTCAATACTATCCATGACACCAAATCCTCATGAGGAACTGAGGGTAGATGTCAGTATAGGAGGCAAACGTTTTTTGTTTTTAGTAGACACTGGTGCAACACGCTCATGTATACGAGAGGGGACATTTTCAATGTCTGGCAACACCATGAATACTCAAGGTTTTACAGGAGCTACAAGTAAAGTTCCTTTCACTGAAGAATTACCAGTCTCTATAGGAGAGTGTGACGTGTCGTTGCAATTGCTATATTCAAGGCAGACACCTCTAAATATATTGGGTCGAGATTTAATGACAAATTTGAACATGACAATTTTGTTTGCTGATGAAGGCACAGTGTGTTTAACACCAGGAATGCATTATTTAAACGTGAGTGAATTTATCATGGCGTTTGCAGGAAAATTGGCCATCAGAGCGATACCTTTAGAGCCAGAGGTTTTTCATTATAGAATACGCATCCTGATGACATGGCTACCAGGCCTAGTAGGCAGAACTATGAAAATACCTGATGAATTTTTGTTTACACCGAGAATACCTATGCTTGAAGAGAGACAAGTCTTTCCCTTAGAGCTACAAACAGCCATAGTGTGAGGAGAAATGGCTTTGCTTTATGGAAATGATGATGAAGGCAGACGATGGTGCTCAGTGATCGCCATCGGGGAAGGTTACAGATTGACTGACGTCACTGATGAAGATCTGTTTAGAGATCATCCATCTGATGATGAAGTAATACTTGAAATGAGCATTACTTATTGGGTAAGAGCAATCAAAAGAGAAGTTCCTCAGAAAATGATGATGGCACAAAAGCTTCCTGAGTATTTTGATGAGGATATGGCAAAAGTGCCAGTTTCATTATGGACTACACGCCCCTATGACGTAGGCCTGCTGAAGGGGGTTGGAGAAGTGAAGATTAAATTGAAACCAGGAGCAATTTTACCTCGAGCACGACAGTATCATATGTCTTGAGGGGCAGATGAAGGTATTTTTAAGACGATTTCCGTCATGATGGATCAGTGTACCCTATCAAAAAATCAAAAGGGGGGTCTTGGAGACTAATTCAAGATTTACGCCTGATAAACCAGATTGTAGACGCCGAGTTCCCTCCACTTCCTAATCCGGCTACAATCTTATGTAATATACCTGTTGAGGCACGATATTTCACTGTGATTGACTTGAAATATCAAGCCCATTGCACAAAGACTCGCAGGATCTGACATCACTTACGTTCAGACAAACTCGTCTGAAAAGAACTCGTTTACCACAAGGGTATTGTGAGTCTCCATCGATTTTCAATAGAGTCCTCCAGATGGACTTAAGCAATATTGATTTAGAAAGAGTTGTGTTGCAATACATAGATGACATTTTAGTTTGCAGCACTTCAGAGGAAGAGTGCAGACGCGACTATGTTCAGCTGATGTTTACACTCGCTGACAATGGATATAAAGTTGACAAGGAAAAGTTACAGTATTGCCAACAAGAAGTATTGTATATAGGCCAATTGATTTCACATTAAGGAAAAAAGGTTACCCCTGAAAGAGATGAGGCTATTTTAAAAACAGTAAAGTCACAGATGATAAAACACATGCAGAGGTTCTTGGGATTATGTAACTACGTCAGAGCATGGGTCTTTGACTGTAGCTCGTATATAAGGGCTTTATTACAGGCTTTACAGAAAGCACAAGCAACACAAGAGAAAATCATGTGGACTGAGGGAAAATTAAAGAAAGGTTTGAAGAATTGAAAAAAGCAATTTGTACAGCTTCAGTTTTAGGGAGTCGTAATTATTCTGAGGAATTATTTTTATTTTTGATTACAGAAGGCACTGTTACGACAGCAGTCCTCATGCAGAGAACCACGTTGGGGTACAAGCCCCTTGCATATTACAGTGGGATTTTAGACCCAGTAATGAGGGGTCATTTTCCGTGCGGACAAACTTTGGCGGCCACCACGTTCACCATAGAGAAGTCTGCAAGCATAGTGATGGGATTAGTCATGATGTTATTTGTTAAGCATGCATTGTTTGCTAGTCTGGAGAAACCAAAAGGCACGTTGACATCTCAAAGGGCTTCTGCCTATGAGGTAGTCATATCGAATCCAGCAATTAAAATAGTCTGATGCAAAATAGTGAATCCTGCCATATTCGTAGCCGAGCCAATGACAGAAGGAGAGCCTGTACATGATTGTGCAAACTATGTAGAGTTCTATGATGAAATCCCTAGGATAAAAGAGAACGCTTTAGCAGGAGGAGAGATTGTTTTAATTGACGGTTCTTCAAGGATCAATCAAAATGACAGATGTAGATATACAGGTGCCACTATTGGAAAGCACAGGGCTGATGGGGAATTGCAGTTGATTATAAGTACTCGGTTGCTTAGAAGTACTCGATTGCCATCTCTTTATTTAGCACAAGCTGTAGAATTATTGGCGTGATACTCACGCTCGAGAATCACACAGACCAGGAAGTAACAGTGTAAAGTGACTCGCCTATGTGACGCTGACGGTTCACGCAGAGTTAGCACATTGGAAAAGGAGGGGCTACCTCAGAGCGGATGGCACTCCAGTGCAGCATGCCGCCTTATTGGACAGGTTCATTAAAGCGCTAAAGTTCCCAGGAGGCATTGCAGTCGTTAAAAGTGCAGCTCATACTAAAGGGGCACATTTGATCTCACGTGGAAATCAAGCAGCAGACAATGAAGCGTGTGTAGCAATTGCAGATAAGCTGATGAAGAATATTGAGACACCTGATGTAAATGAAAAAATTGTTGTTATGATGAGTGTATCTAAAAGTTACAATAACCTCTCAAAGACACAGCTGATAGAGGTTCAGGGGGAAGCACCTCAAGATGAGAAGAATTTGTGGACGCAAAGAGTGTGTTCTTTAAACAACTCTCAAGCATTGTGGCGACAAGACAGCACTGGTAAACCAATGATGCCTGTAGCCTTATTAAGGGTGGCGCTGGAACAGCTACACTACCCCGTGCACACAACTAGGGAGACTATCGCTGTAACCATTGCTGATGATTGGTTCGTACCAAATCTGTTAGAGCATGTTGCATTTTATGTAGTGAATTGCATTGTGTGTCAAAAATTCATGGCTGGGCATACACTGCGCAGAGTTAGGGAAGTTATTCCTAGACCTAATGTTCCTTTTCAGCATTTGCATGTCGACTACATCGACATGTTGCAAGTATGTAATGGATATAGATATATGATTGTAGTAGTTTGTCCTTTTTCAAGATGGATTGAAGCAGGTCTTTGTACACACCCAGATTCTACCTGTGCTCAAAATTCTTAGTGCGGGAAGTCTTTCCTAGATGGGGAATATGTGAAGTAATGAGGTCAGATAATGGTCCTCATTTTGTGAATCAGACATTTGAACAGATAAGCTTGTTGCTTTGTATAACACACAAGTTTTCTGTGGCTTATCATCCACAAGGAAATGGGGTTTGTGAACGGCTCAACGGTTTGCTTAACCCTTTAAGTGCCAAGGACGAGGTATCTCATCCTTGACAGTGCACACGCAGTGCCAAGGACGAGATAGCTCGTCCTTTTCGGCACCAAAGCAGGGATCGCTCAAAACTGTAATCCAACCCCCGGGCTATGTGAGGGGGAGGTCCCCCCTCACTGCCAGGGGGCTGGATTACCTTCAGTTTCACGTCGGCGTGCGTAAAGCACGTCGGCGTGAAACTGAAAGTAAATCCACCGCAGCAGCCATTTTCGGCTGCTGCGGTGGATAAAGAAGATGAGTGCCCTTCTTTGTCAGCCTCGATCTCCGGCTGTATTTCAAGCCGGAGATCGAGGCAGGTATCGTTGGAAAGGGGAGATTCTCCCCTTTCCAACGATACCAATTGTGTGGCATTGCTGCCCGCGGATCGGGCGCAGGGCGCCTCGATCCGCGGGCAGCAACGTCACGGATCAAATGAAGATCCGTTTGTGACGCGGGGGGAGGGTGGGCTGCTTACTAGGTAAGCGGCCCCCTTCCCCCGTGGCCCCAAAGCATGGGGCCACAGCGCCAGGGACCCCTGGGGGCAGATGATCACTGCCCCAGGGGTGAAATAAAAAATAAAAAAAATAAAAATCGAGGGATGGAGGGAGGTGGGAGGGGTTTTGGGGCCCTGGGGCCCACTGGACCACCAGGGATGGAACAAAAGTGGTGTCCCTGGAAAGGGGACTTTCTCCCCTTTCCAAGGACACCACATATGAGGCATTGCTGCCCGCAGATCGGGCGCAGGGTGCGCGATCCACGGGCAGCAATGCCAGTGGATCAATGAAGATCCATTTGTGACGCAGGGGGAGGGGGGCTGCTTACTAGGTAAGCGGCCCCCCTCCCCCAGTGGCCCCAAGGCATGGGGCCACAGCGCCAGAGACCCCTGGGGGCAGATAATCCCTGCCCCCAGGGGTGAAAATAAAAAACAACAAAAAATCGAGGGGAGGTGGGAGGTGGGAGGGGTTTTGGGGCCCTGGGGCCCACTGGACCACCAGGGATGGATCAAAAAGTGGTGTCCTTGGAAAGGGGACTTTCTCCCCTTTCCAAGGACACCACATATGAGGCATTGCTGCCCGCGGATCGGGCGCAGGGCGCGCGATCCTCGGGCAGCAATGCCAGTGGATCAATGCAGATCCATTTGTGACGCAGGGGGAGGGGGGGCTGCTTACTAGGTAAGCGGCCCCCCTCCCCCAGTGGCCCCAAGGCATGGGGCCACAGCGCCAGAGACCCCTGGGGGCAGATAATCACTGCCCCCAGGGGTGAAAATAAAAATAAGTAAAAGCAAAAAAAAATCGAGGGGAGGTGGGAGGTAGGAGGGGGTTTGGGGCACTGGGGCCCACTGGACCACCAGGGATTGATCAAAAAGTGGTGTCCCTGGAAAGGGGACTTTCTCCCCTTTCCAAGGACACCACATATGAGGCATTGCTGGTCACGGATCGGGCGCAGGGCGCGTGATCCTAGGAAGGGGCATCTGACCCCAGGGAGGGATCCAAGAGGTGGGGCCCCCCTATCTGCCGCCAGAAAGGGGGCCCCCCAGGGAGGGTTGCATGAGGTGGGGCCCTCCATTTGGGGTGGGGGGGTTGAGGGCCACCCCCCGTTGCGGTACATCATTCGCTGCAAATTTAGGGTGGCCCTCAGCCCCCCCTAAAAAGAAGCCTATGAATTTGTATTTTGTTTTTTGTTTACCCTACTTTGCTTGGTGCAGATGGCCACATTAGTGTGGCTATCTGCCCCCAGGGTGCCCAAACCCTACTGCCCCATCTATTGGGGGTCCTGCCCCACCTTTTGGGGTGGCCCTCTCCCCCCTCACCCCGAATGGAGGTGGGGTGTACCTCACGCAGCCGTTAGGAGGAGGCCCAGGGAGGCCTGCATGAGGTGTGTCCCCCAGCCATTGGGGTTGGGGGGGTGTGATGCTGGAAATGCATCAGAGGGACAGGGCCTCTGAATCCTTGTCCTTTACTGCTTTTTATTGTGTGTTCTGTCGTGTTTTATGCCCAGGAGTCCATGTGGGACTCCTGGCAGTGCAGCTCTCTCT